>NC_057809.1:287581737-287596999 GCF_018294505.1 Triticum aestivum
TCCAAAACTCGGTTTGACCGATTACTCAAACTCGGTGGGACCGATTTGGGTAATAAGTGAAACTGAGATTTGGCCAAGCAAACTCGGTGGAACCGATTGCATATCTCGGTGGGACCGAGAATATTGCAATGGGTAACAGAGAGTTTGCAAGCCCATCTCGATGAGACCGAGATCCCATCGGTGAGACCGAAATGATTAAGGTTTGGCAGTGGCTTATGACAAGTGAAACTCGGTGGCGCCGGATAGGAAGAATCGGTAGGACCGAGTTTGGCTTAGGGTTTAGGTCATATGTGGAAGTGGGAAAGTAGCTGAGGGTTTTGGAGCATATCACTAAGCACATGAAGCAAGAGGCTCATTAAGCAACACCTCATCCCTCCTTAATAGTATTGGCTTTTCCTAAAGACTCAATGTGATCTTGGATCACTAATGTAAAATGAGGAGTCTTGAGCTTGAAGCTTTAGCCAATCCTTTGTCCTTAGCATCTTGAAGGAGTTCCCACAACCTTTAGTCCATGCCACTCCATTGTTGAACTTATCTGAAACATGCTAGATCGAAATGTTAGTCCAACTAGAGATATGTTGTCATCAATTATCAAAACCACCTAGGGAGCACTTGTGCTTTCAATAAAGCTAAAGTAGATGCTATTGAAAAGATTCCGTGTCCTAAAGATATTAAAGGTATAAGAAGTTTCCTTGGTCATGTTGGTTTCTATAGGAGGTTTATTAAAGACTTCTCTAAAATTTCTAGGCCTCTCACTAATCTCTTGCAAAAATATGTTCCTTTTGTTTTTGATGATGATTGTGTAGAAGCATTTGAAATACTTAAGAAAGCCTTGATTTCTGCTCCTATTGTTCAACCACCTGATTGGAATTTACCCTTTGAAATTATGTGTGATGCTAGTAATTATGCTGTTGGTGCTGTTCTAGGACAAAGAGTTGATAAGAAATTAAATGTTATCTAGTATGCTAGTAAAACTATAGACAGTGCCCAGAAAAATTATGCTACCAGTGAAAAAGAATTTTTAGCAGTTGTATTTGCATGTGATAAGTTCAGACCTTATATTGTTGATTCTAAAGTAACTGTTCACACTGATCATGCTGCTATTAAATATCTTATGGAAAAGAAAGATGCTAAACCTAGACTTATTAGATGGGTTCTCTTGCTACAAGAATTTGATTTGCATATTATTGATAGATAGGGAGCTGAGAACCCTGTTGCCGACAACCTATCTAGGTTAGAAAATGTTCTTGATGACCCACTGCCTATTAATGATAGCTTTCCCGATGAACAATTAAATGTCATAAATGCTTCTCATAATACTCCATGTTATGCTGATTATGCTAATTATATTGTTGCTAAATTTATACCACCTAGTTTCACATACCAGCAAAAGAAAAAAAAATTCTATGATTTAGGACATTACTTTTGGGATGATCCACACCTTTATAAAGAGGGAATAGATGGTGTTATTAGACGTTGTGTACCTAAGCATGAACAGGAATAGATCCTACGCAAGTGCCAGTCCGAGTCTTACGGAGGACACCACGCTGGAGATAGAACTGCACATAAGGTATTGCAATCCGGTTTCTATTGGCCCACTCTCTTTAAGGATGCTCGTAAGTTTGTCTTGTCTTGTGATCAATGCCAAAGAATTGGTAATATTAGTAGACGTCAGGAAATGCCTATGAATTATTCACTTGTTATTGAGCCATTTGATGTTTGGGGCTTTGATTATATGGGACCTTTTCCTTCCTCTAATGGGTATACACATATTTTAGTTGCTGTTGATTACGTTACTAAGTGGGTAAAAGCTATTCCAACTAGTAGTGCTAATCAGAACACTTCTATTAAGATGCTTAAAGATGTTATTTTTCCGAGGTTTGGAGTCCCTACATATTTAATGACTGATGGTGGTTCACATTTTATTCATGGTGTTTTCCATAAAATACTTGCCAAGTATGATGTTAACCATAGAATTGCATCTCCATATCATCCTCAGTCTAGTGGTCAAGTAGAACTGTGTAATAGAGAGATTAAGTTAATTTTGCAAAATACTGTTAATGGATCTAGAAAGAATTGGTCTAAGAAACTTGATGATGCATTGTGGGCTTATAGAACTGCTTATAACACTACAAAAAAAGACACATCCGTGACATTTTGTGATAGAGGCGGAGGTGTCCCGTCTTTCGATGAGATGATGGATATCGCTTTGGTGGAAGTCGACTTTGACGATCCGACTACGAACGTGCCAGGACGTCGCGCCTTAGCAATCGCTAAACCAACTCCGAGAGGTTATTGACCACGCCGGAGCACGATCAACCTGACCACGAGGGTCTGTTTCCTGCGAGCAAACGAAGAACAAGCAAGAAACTAAGATTGCAATCTGGATATTGCGAATATAAGATGAAAGCTTTATTGATCAAGGTGGGGTTCTATGACGCCTTTGTCTGGTCGTTGAACACAAACGAAGTACGCGAAGTTGCAGCTATGGCGAACTTTTAATCTAAACAAAACCCAAAGTCTAAACGATGCCCTAAGGGCTGTATATATGGAGGAAGAGGGGGGAATTTCGTGGCCCTTGGTGGAGGGGTCCGAAATCAACCCTATCTCTTGTTTCCCCACACATACGGACTCTAAAAATAGCCTATACTTATGTATTTCAAAATTACATGGGCCTGGCCCAATAATAAGGTGACGCAGCACCTAAAATAGCCTCGGGACGAAATTTATGAAGTAGCATCTTGTATATTTCGTCCAAGGCTTCATGCACCCATTATGGTGGCTTCAAAGTCCTGAAATCATCACTTGTAACTCCGTTCTTGTTCCCCTTGCGCATGCCATCATCTCCCTGCTTGTTCTTGCTCCAATGTTCATCCTTCTCCAAGCTAGGCCCTTCATTTGTAAGCAAAACAAATGTATCCAATTTAGGCAGCATCATATTCTCATGAACATTAGAATCATTACCAAGAAACGAAAGTACCTGGTAATTTAGTTGGCGTGCACGAGCTCTAGTAATTGGTCCAGTATGTATAGCAGCAGGGGCTGTGGGTGTAACAATTGTATTGATGTCCTCATCATCCTCCCCTTCTTGAAATGAAGTCGTCCTCGACGGAAGTTCATCTTCCTCACCCAAATAAGGCTTCAAATCTTGATAGAGGCAAAGGGGTGTCCCGATCTTTCGATGAGATGGTAACTATCGATTTGGTGGAGACGACTTTGACGATCCGACTACAAACGTGCACGACGTTGCGCCTTAGCAATCGCTAAACCAATCTCCAGAGGTTATTGACCACGCCGGTGCACGATCAACCTGACCACGAAGGTCTATTCCTGCAAGCAATCGAAGAACGAGCAAGAATATGATAAAAGCAATCTGAATATTGCAAATATGTATGAAGTATTGATAAAGGTGGGGATCCGAAAGCGGTCTTGGTCTGGTCGTTGGACACAAACGAAGTACACGAAGTTGCGTTGGCTAACTTTTAACTAAACAAATCCCAAGGAAAAGCTACTAGATGGATCTACTTATATAGGAGCAAGGGGTGGCGGACAAGGAGGTGGGAGGACGTCCCAAGGCAGCCTAAAACTAAATCTAGGTCGTACAAGGCCAATGGGCCCAAGTGGAGGTGATGTAACACCTTTGGACTTGTAGTTTGACTCGGATTCTGCTACAGCATCAGATTGTTTCGTCCACAACTCAACGCTCCGGACGAATTTGAAGGTGATTCCAATTGGGTTGGAAAGTGCACGAAATCTAGTTTCCAACAAAAAAAGAATCACCCAATTCGGAGTCCGTATGAAAAACTTGTGTCCGTTTTGAATCAGGTGTGTCTGTGCAGTCCGAATCTGAATCCAGAACGTGAGAGACTTGGACTCTATCTTCTCTTGGGCCAAAAGTGACGTGAGAGAACTTTTTGGACAGCAAATAAACATCTCTTTCTTCCTTATCTTCATATGTGGATTGTACAAATGTCCCATACACCTGCAATTAGACAAAACACAAAAGTGTGTGAAGTATTTTTGTTCTGGATAACATAAATAGATTATTGAATAGTTTGCACTAGAAATCACCTGACAAATATGCATATATGCAATATTTTTGGTCATATCCAAGGTAGTCATGTCCTCATCATCCTCCCCTTCTTGAAAATAAAGCCGTCCTCGGCGTTGCTTAATCTGAAATGTGGCTAACAAACGAGACAAGGTGTACATGTTGTATATGTATATGTCATCCATTTTTACTTCCCTTGATTTTTGCATATATGACACATGAATAGATGAGTAACTTGCATAGTTCATAAAATCTAAAGCCAAAAAATTAGCACAAGAAGTAGAAGGCATGAAAATATTGCAACTCAGTTTGCACATATAAGTGAAGCTCTTATTCATTTCAAAAGATTGACAATGTTCATCATTAAACCATCCCAACATTGGTGAATAAACCTTACTTGCATCAAATTTACATGCTACAACATGCTTAAATAAGCACACATGCAATAAGTCATTCAACACAGAATCATCACCAAGATTAGAGGTCATATCAAAATGATTAAACATTGGTTCTTTTGCATCAATAGTTAATTCAATGGGTGCACTCAAAATTGTTGGTATTTCAGTTGTTTGATCACATGGCAAAGTCAAATTATCAACGTAGTCCTCTAAAATTGGTGGTGTGATCAAAGTAGTGGGTAGCTCATCAGATGGTGCATTCAAATTGACAAGGCATTCATCATTCTCATGTAGAGATGGAAGATCAGTACCTTTGTCATTACCTCTTATGATCAACTCAGATGATGTAGCCACTCTCGGGGGCGATGTGTCACATGGTGGAGGTGATGTAGTCCTGACAACAACGGATGTGGTTGTCATAGTATGCCTAGTAGTTGAAGGAACAATCATATCAACTCTTGGAATGTGCATCGTGCGCTTGTTCTCCTCGTGGCCAACACGTCGTTTTATTTCCTGTTCAGCTTTGCAAGCAAGATGAAACAAATGGTCCATAGGATAACACTCTTCATGAATTAGTATCTTTTGAATATCACGGTTTAATCCTCCCCAAAATCTATCCATAAAATCATCTTCACTTTCTTCTAAAGAGGAATGCAACAAGGTAGTTTGTAAATCATCATAATATTTTGTTACAGTTTCACTACCTTGTTTTAAGTGTTGTAACTTCTTAATCATGTCACGAGTATAATAAGCAGGGACGAAAGTATGTCGCATGGCAAGTTTCAAATCGTCCCAAGTAGTAGGTATATAATCAGGGTGTAACCGACAATATTCACTCCACCAAACCAAAGCATAACCAGTGAAAGAACCAACCGCAACCTTAACCTTTTTATGTTCATTGAAATTGTGGGAAGCAAATATATTTTTTATGTCGAACTCCCATTCAATATAGAAAGCAGGTTTAAAACGGCCATTAAATGGTGGTATAGATACATTAACCTGATCATGTGCATTTGGATGTTTGTGCACCTCTCGTGACGGTTGTGGTATTTGCAAAGGTGGTGGCACGTCTCCCGCGATCGACAAAGCCCATGAATTGACTCTGGATCCTGTCATGATTAGTAGAACAAGAAACAAAACCCAAAAATAATGTTCCTATAACTACTAGGATGTGGTGGTAAAACGCTCACAGTAAAGCAAATATCAATGTCTTACAAGTTCTTACCATGCAGCAGGCGGTGATCGGCAACCAGCGGTGTCAAGTAACTCCGAATATTGAGTAAAGCGATTGCCAGGGGAGCGTACGTATACACGGTGTAGAAATATGTGGAGCTGGGTTGGCTATATATGGTAGCAAAAGATTAGCAATAATCAATTCAAAGATGCAATGTTGAATAAACGCTCAACGACGGTACTGTGCTGGTCCTAGGCTAGACCGGACTAGAGACGCGAGCCTAGAACACTAATAAGGTCATGGCGTAGCACAACTAGCATCAATGAAGGATAGTAAGTAGCTCTTGACAGCAAGATATAAGTGAAGATCACAACGGCAGTGAAGATAATGATGAAAAACAACTGCCAAGCAGGATATACAACAACTCTCTCTCCAACTTTCCTCCTGAAAAGTTTGAGACAATTTTCTGATAAATTCTTTCAAATAATGCTACTAACTCAAGCTTTCCAATGCAAAAAGAATCACTCAATTCTGAGTTGATATGAGGAGTCAAAGAATTCTAAAACTGGCCTGAAAAATTGGAACAAGTTGTGTTCACGAACTTCGGAGGGAAAAAAGACCTATTTAGAAGCCGATTTTGAGGTGTCAAATATTGAACTAGCTTCTGCAACTATTTAGATGCGGCTCGTTGCTAGCTTCAATTTGAGTACTCACGGAGCCAAAACGGACTTCGTATGAGGAAGATACACCTGTTTTACTGAACAGTGCGCAAAACAGATTCCAATCCGAATTCAGGTACGAGATTGATTCTAGATAGATCCAATTTTTTTTTCTTCTCTCTTTTTTTTCTCACGCTTTTTTTTCTTTTTCTTCTCTCTCTTTTTCTTTTTTTTCCTCTATCTTTTTTTTTTCTCCCTCTTTCCAAGACAAACTAGATAAGATGCAGATTGGATCCGGCGAAGATGTGAATGACCTCAACTATGATTATGACAATGAACAGTGCGTAGCATGTGGTGGAAATTAATAGATGGGATGGTGGACAGCGGAAGGGATAATGATGCAGCGGCGGCGTGACTAATGTGAACAGAACTCGAAACTCTAAAGGAACTAGACGCTAAGACCAGCAACTGACACGACGATGCAACCGATAATTCAACTATGCAAGCAATGAATAGAAAATTGCAAAGGCTCAGACTGGCTTGGATAAAGGATGAATAGATCTAACTTTTTTTGTGTGGCTTTTTCTTGGACAATAGGTAAGAAAATAAATCTAATCTAGGAAAACTGGAAATTCTCACCGAGCAACCTGAAAACTGATACCACTTGATAGAGGCAAAGGGGTATCCCGATCTTTCGATGAGATGGTAACTATCGATTTGGTGGAGACGACTTTGACGATCCGACTACAAACGTGCACGACGTTGCGCCTTAGCAATCGCTAAACCAATCTCCAGAGGTTATTGACCACGCCGGTGCACGATCAACCTGACCACGAAGGTCTATTCCTGCAAGCAATCGAAGAACGAGCAAGAATATGATAAAAGCAATCTGAATATTGCAAATATGTATGAAGTATTGATAAAGGTGGGGATCCGAAAGCGGTCTTGGTCTGGTCGTTGGACACAAACAAAGTACACGAAGTTGCGTTGGCTAACTTTTAACTAAACAAATCCCAAGGAAAAGCTACTAGATGGATCTATTTATATAGGAGCAAGGGGTGGCGGCCAAGGAGGTGGGAGGACGTCCCAAGGCAGCCTAAAACTAAATCTAGGTCGTACAAGGCCAATGGGCCCAAGTGGAGGTGATGTAACACCTTTGGACTTGTAGTTTGACTCGGATTCTGCTACAGCATCAGATTGTTTCGTCCACAACTGAACGCTCCGGACGAATTTGAAGGTGATTCCAATTGGGTTGGAAAGTGCACGAAATCTAGTTTCCAACAAAAAAAGAATCACCCAATTCGGAGTCCGTATGAAAAACTTGTGTCCGTTTTGAATCAGGTGTGTCTGTGCAGTCCGAATCTGAATCCAGAACGTGAGAGACTTGGACTCTATCTTCTCTTGGGCCAAAAGTGACGTGAGAGAACTTTTTGGACAGCAAATAAACATCTCTTTCTTCCTTATCTTCATATGTGGATTGTACAAATGTCCCATACACCTGCAATTAGACAAAACACAAAAGTGTGTGAAGTATTTTTGTTCTGGATAACATAAATAGATTATTGAATAGTTTGCACTAGAAATCACCTGACAAATATGCATATATGCAATATTTTTGGTCATATCCAAGGTAGTCATGTCCTCATCAAATCTGCAATGTTAAAAGTGGGACTAACCCCAAAATCTGCAGGCAGCTCAAGTTTATATGCATTATTATTTATTTTCTCTAACACCTTAAAGGGACCATCAGCACATGGCATTAACTTTGATTTGCGCAAATCAGGAAATCTATCCTTACGCAAATGTAACCAAACAAGATCTCCAGGTGCAAACACAACATGTTTTCTACCCTTATCTCCAGCAAGATTATATTTAGCATGCATGCGCTCAATGTTTTCCTTAGTTAACTCATGCATTTTTAAAATCAATTCAGCACGTTGTTTAGCATCAAAATTAACCTTCTCCGAAGATGGAAGAGGCAACAAATCAATAGGTGCATGAGGTAGGAAACCATACACAACTTCAAAAGGGCACATCTTAGTAGTAGAATGCAATGAACAATTATAAGCAAATTCAATATGAGGCAAGCATTCCTCCCACATTTTCTTATTATTCTTCAAAACAGCCCTAAGCATAGTAGACAACGTTCTATTGACTACTTCAGTTTGTCCATCAGTTTGGGGGTGACAAGTAGTACTAAAAAGCAGTTTCGGCCCCAACTTAGCCCATAAACATCTCCAAAAGTGGCTAAGAAATTTAGTATCACGATCTGAAACAATAGTATTTGGCACACCATGCAAGCGAATAATTTCACGAAAGAACAAATCAGCAACATTAACAGCATCATCGCTTTTATGACATGGTATAAAGTGTGCCATTTTCGAGAATCTATCCACGACAACAAATATGCTATCCCTCCCCTTCTTTGTTCGAGGTAAACCTAAAACAAAGTCCATAGATATATCCTCCCAAGGAACACTAGGTACAGGCAAAGGCATATATAAACCATGAGGATTGAGTCGTGACTTAGCTTTTTGACATGTAGTGCAGCGAGCAATAAAACGCTCAATATCCCGTCTCATCTTTGGCCAAAAGAAATGTGTAGCAAGTACGTCCTCCGTCTTCTTCACGCCAAAGTGTCCCATTAATCCTCCTCCATGCGCCTCCTGCAACAATAAAAGACGAACGGAGCTAGCTGGAATGCATAGCTTGTTAGCACGAAACACAAATCCATCGTTAACAACAAACTTGTTCCACATTCTTCCTTCTTTACAATTCTGCATTACATCTTTAAAATCAGCATCATGCACATATTGATCTTTGATGGTCTCCAAACCAAATATTTTGAAGTCAAGTTGTGAAAGCATAGTATAGCGACGAGACAATGCATCAGCAATAACATTTTCTTTTCCCTTCTTGTGTTTAATGACATAAGGGAAAGTCTCAATGAATTCAACCCATTTAGCATGTCTACGATTCAGTTTAGCTTGACTTTTAATATGTTTCAAAGATTCATGATCAGAATGTATAACAAATTCTTTGGGCCATAAATAATGTTGCCATGTTTATAAAGTCCGAACAAGAGCATATAATTCTTTATCATAAGTAGAATAATTCAGACTAGGCCCACTCAATTTTTCAGAAAAGTATGCAACAGGTTTGCCATCTTGTAATAACACACCTCCTAATCCAATTCCACTAGCATCACATTCAAGCTCAAAAGTCTTATTAAAATCAGGAAGTTGGAGTAAAGGAGCATGTGTCAACTTATCTTTCAATACCGTGAAGGCTTCTTCCTGTGCGGTACCCCAAAGAAAAGGCACATCTTTCTTTGTAAGCTCATTGAGAGGTGCAGCAATGGTGCTGAAATCTCTCACAAAACGCCTATAGAATCCAGCGAGGCCAAGGAAACTCCTCACTTGTGTGACCGTTTTGGGCTGCGGCCAACTCTCAATAGCTTCAATCTTGGCTTTATCAACTTCAATTCCCTGTGGAGTAACAACATAGCCAAGAAAAGACACTCGGTCGGTGCAAAAGGTGCACTTCCCAAGGTTACCAAACATACGTGCATCACATAGTGCAATAAAAACAGCACGTAAATGTTCCAAATGTTCCTCCAAAGATCTGCTATAAATCAATATGTCATCAAAGTAAACTACCACAAATCGTCCAATGAAAGCACGTAAAACTTCGTTCATTAATCTCATGAAAGTACTAGGTGCATTAGTTAACCCAAAAGGCATGACTAACCACTCATATAATCCAAACTTAGTTTTAAATGCTGTTTTCCATTCATCTCCCAATTTCATACGAATTTGATGGTAGCCACTACGCAAATCAACTTTGGAGAATATTGTAGAGCCACTCAATTCATCAAGCATATCATCTAGCCTAGGAATAGGATGACGATAACGAATAGTAATATTATTAATGCCTCTACAATCAACACACATACGTGATGTACCATCCTTTTTCGGCACTAGAATAATAGGAACAGCACAAGGACTAAGGGATTCGCGTATATAACCTTTGTCGAGAAGCTCTTGTACTTGACGCATAATCTCCTTCGTCTCCTCTGGATTGGTACGGTATGGTGCACGGTTTGGCAGTGAAGCACCGGGAATTAAGTCAATCTGATGCTCAATCCCTCGAATAGGCGGTAATCCCGGTGGCACGTCTTGTGGAAATACGTCAGCGAACTCCTGCAAAATGTTAGTCACAGCAGGAGGCAAAGAGGAAGGCACGTCCTTGAATGAAAATAATGCCTCTTTGCACACAAAAGCATAGCAAACAGATTTGCTGAAATCTAGCTCATCAATATCAGATTTGGTGGCAAATAAACATGCACTTTTCAATTTAATTTCAGAAGCAACACTAGATGGTTTATTATTAGGCTTCATTTGTTGCTGAAATTCTTTTGCCACAATCTGATTTTCACTCTTATTCTTCTCCTGTTTTGCTTTATTAGCTCTATTAATATAATCTTTCAAAATGGAATCTGGAGTCATAGGAAGCAAAGTAATATTTTTATCCTTATGAACAAGAGTATAGTGATTGTTTCTACCATGGTGTACAGAATTTTTATCAAATTGCCATGGTCTACCAAGTAATAAGGAACATGCTTGCATAGGTACCACATCACAATCAACATAATCAGCATATGTAGAGATACTAAAATGCACACGAACAGTACGTGTTACCTTAACCTTGCCGCTGTTGTTGAACCATTGGATGTAGTAAGGATGTGGATGTGGTCTTGTGGTGAGAGAAAGCTTCTCCACCATCTCCATGCTAGCCAAGTTGTTGCAACTACCTCCGTCTATGATGACGCGCACAGAATGTTCCTTCACAACTCCCTTGGTATGGAACAAATTGTGCCTCTGATTTTGCTCAGCTTGTGTGACCTGCACACTCAAAACACGTTGAGCAACTAAACATTCATACCTGTCAGCGTCTTCAGGAGCCATGTATTGCGTCTCATGATCAGAATCATCTCCACCATGTTCTTCACGTGTAATAAGAGCCAAAGTCTCCTCATCATAGTCACTAGCGGACTCATATCCACCATCCGCGGTAGCAATCATCACACGCGGAGATTTGCATTCTCTCGCATAATGACCTCCTCCCTTACAACGACGACAAATAATATCACTTGTGTGCCCTGTTGATGCCATGGAAGAAGAAGAACGCTGTGCAGGCCCCGCAGGTGCGCTCTTGGCAGATAATGGTGGTTGTGCCTGTTTTCTTGAATCACGGCTGGAGGTGGCACCGGATGGAGGTGCTGTTGCAGTTGAAGTAGAAGATGCACGTGGTGTCCATGATGAAGGTCGGCCTGCAGAAAAGTTAGTTCGCCCCAATGCTTGTCGATCCTGCACTTCACGTTCAGCTTTACAAGCAAGATGGAATAAACGAGTGATATTAGTATACTCCTTATAGTCTAAAATGGTCTGAATCTCTCTATTTAATCCACCCAGAAAACGTGCAAGCATAGCTTCATTCTCCTCAACAATACCACATCTAATCATGCCAGTTTGTAATTCCTGATAATATTCTTCTACAGAATTTTTCCCTTGTCTTAAACGCTGCAATTTTTGAAGCAATTCACGTTGATAATATGGTGGAACCCAACGCGTACGCATAGCAGTTTTCAAAGCAGCCCAAGTAGTTGGAATAGGATATAATCTACAATGTTCAGACCACCATACACATGCAAAACTAGTGAAAGAACAAACAGCAGCAGCAACTCGTCTCTCCTCAGGATATTGTAAACATGTAAATCGTTGTTCAGTTTCTAACTCCCAAGTAAGATATATATCAGGAACATATCTACCCTCAAATGGTGGAATATTCAATTTCAGTTTAGGAATATGGACATCATCTCGTACCTGAGGTGGTGGAGCAGGCCTACCATTACGAATATATACCTGAGGTCGACCTGGTGGTGGTGGTGCTGGTGGCTGCTCGTAGATCTGATTTTGATCAACCTCATCCTCATAATCGCCCGTATACTTATCATCCTCCTGGGTACCAGCAGGAGCAGTAGCAGGAGCCAAAGAAGCACCAACAGCAGTAACAGCGGCACCAGAATTTTGTCCTGGCACAATAGGAACACGCTGTGCTCGTCCATACTGATTCGGAAGGGGGCGTAGTTGTTGTTGTTGCAGAGGTGCGACAGGTGCAGCCGGTGGTGGAAGACGCGCAGGCAGTTCATTAAATCTGTTATCGAGCTTTGTTTCGAACGTCTTCTCAAGGCCAGTGATCTTCTCCATGGCCTCTTCAAAATTGTTCAGCACATCTTGTACCTGTTCAATCATCATTTGCTGAAACTTATCATGAAGCTCCTTGTTCGATAAGTTCTCCCAGTCAATCTCGTCGGCTTGTGATCCTGGCATGGTTAGCAGCAATAGAAACACACAAGAATATGATCCTACAGACTACTAAGAAGTGGTGGTGGTGTATCACAAATCCGTCAAGCAAATCTCAAATTCTTACCAGTTCTTACCCAGCAGCAGGCGGTGATCGGCAACTGTTGTAGTCAAAAACTCTCAAATCTTGGATAGAGCGATTACCAGGGAGAGTCAAACACACGACGTAGATGTATGTGGAGCTGGGAAGGCTTATAGTATGGTAGCAAAAAGGGTCAGCAATAATCAATTCAGAGATGCAAAGTTGAATAAACGCTCAACGACGTACTGTGCTGGTCCTAGGCTAGACTGTGCTAGAGACGCGAGCCTAGAACACCAACAAAATCACGGCGCGGCACGTAAACAAGGGAAAAGCACATTCTGAATTTTTTTTTCGCTTTTTTTTTGCGCTGCTTTTTTTTTGCGAAAAAAACACTATAATGGCGAGTGTCTCAAAACTCTTCTTAGCTCAAACTGACAGGATGGGCACGAAATTTTTTTCGACCAATTTTTTTTTTTTGACTGCCCGGACCCAGAAACTGGAAACGGGTCAAAAAAAACTTCCTATAATGGCACCTGTCTCAAAACACTCAGAAACACCTAAAAATAGGATAGCCAGAAAATTTTTCGA
Source organism: Triticum aestivum (assembly GCF_018294505.1). Classification (NCBI taxonomy): domain Eukaryota; kingdom Viridiplantae; phylum Streptophyta; class Magnoliopsida; order Poales; family Poaceae; genus Triticum; species Triticum aestivum. The sequence continues at coordinate 287,595,055 of NC_057809.1, forward strand.
AAAATGCGTTTTCGAAAAATTTGGGGCCTAAACGGAGCGTGGCTACCCGACTCTTTTTTTTTCCGAAACCTACTCCGGCAAGGAAACACGAATCGGAAACTAGATGGATCTCGAAAACAACCCTAATATGCAAGGAACTCGGATTGGTGGTGGATATATGGTGGTGCTATATGGCAGCGGTGGTGGTAGCGGTGGTAGTATATGGATATGGATCGGTGGTGGTATATGGATACGGATTCGGAGCGGTGGCGGATAAGCGGTGGTGGTAGATGTCAGGGGCGATGATGATGGTGCGGCGGCGGCATGACAACTTATGACCAGAACTCGAAACTCTAAAAGACTAGACTCTAAGACCAGCAACTAGACACGACGATGCAACCGCAAATTCAACAAAGCAAAACCCTAAAAAGATTATGCAAAGGCTCAGATTGGTTCGGATATGATGAACTAACCCTAATTTTTTTTTGTGGCTTTTTCGTGGACTGTAGGTATGAAGAACAGACTCGATCTAAACTACGAAAAACTGTAAAATCTCACCGAGCAACCTGGAAATCTGATACCACTTGATAGAGGCGGAGGTGTCCCGTCTTTCGATGAGATGATGGATATCGCTTTGGTGGAAGTCGACTTTGACGATCCGACTACGAACGTGCGAGGACGTCGCGCCTTAGCAATCGCTAAACCAACTCCGAGAGGTTATTGACCACGCCGGAGCACGATCAACTTGACCACGAGGGTCTGTTTCCTGCGAGCAAACGAAGAACAAGCAAGAAACTAAGATTGCAATCTGGATATTGCGAATATAAGATGAAAGCTTTATTGATCAAGGTGGGGTTCTGTGACGCCTTTGTCTGGTCGTTGAACACAAACGAAGTACGCGAAGTTGCAGCTATGGCGAACTTTTAATCTAAACAAAACCCAAAGTCTAAACGATGCCCTAAGGGCTGTATATATGGAGGAAGAGGGGGGAATTTCGTGGCCCTTGGTGGAGGGGTCCGAAATCAACCCTATCTCTTGTTTCCCCACACATACGGACTCTAAAAATAGCCTATACTTATGTATTTCGAAATTACATGGGCCTGGCCCAATAATAAGGTGACGCAGGACCTAAAATAGCCTCGGGACGAAATTTATGAAGTAGCATCTTGTATATTTCGTCCAAGGCTTCATGCACCCATTATGGTGGCTTCAAAGTCCTGAAATCATCACTTGTAACTCCGTTCTTGTTCCCCTTGCGCATGCCATCATCTCCCTGCTTGTTCTTGCTCCAATGTTCATCCTTCTCCAAGCTAGGCCCTTCATTTGTAAGCAAAACAAATGTATCCAATTTAGGCAGCATCATATTCTCATGAACATTAGAATCATTACCAAGAAACGAAAGTACCTGGTAATTTAGTTGGCGTGCACGAGCTCTAGTAATTGGTCCAGTATGTATAGCAGCAGGGGCTGTGGGTGTAACAATTGTATTGATGTCCTCATCATTTTGGGCCGAACGAATTTTTTTCTGTCATACATATGACACTTCTATGATGATAATTGTGACAAACCCGGTATCATCATAGATGTGGTGGGCTCCTACTTCTATGACAAAAAATCATGACAGAAAATGGGCTTTTTGTCCTGGGCGGGCCGGAGACGCGGCTGCATGACATTCTTTGGGCCGTCCATGACGGAAAAACCATGGTAGAAGCGAGGGGGAGGAAAATTTCAGGGAGTTCCCGGTTACGGTGGGAGGCCGGGGGCCGAGTGATGCACGTTTCTCTTGTACACATACGCGCATGTGTGCGAGGCGTTGGCTCTAACTGAACCCGAGCGAGGCGTTGGGCTCTAACTGAACCTGAGTGATTGCACTGCAGGCTACGCGTTACTGAACCCGAGCGATCGATCGATGGCTGTTAACTGAACCCGATCGAGCAATTCCTTCGCTACTGCTGCTAACTTAAGC
>NC_057809.1:287597517-287738733 GCF_018294505.1 Triticum aestivum
AGGAGGTCCGTTTCGTCCGTTTTGCGGTACGCCACACCCCTCCCGATCAACAGGACCCCCGTTTCGACCGTAGGAGGTCCCTTTCGTCCGTTTTGCGGTATGCCACACCCCTCCCGATCAACAGGACCCCCGTTTCGACCATAGGAGGTCCGTTTCCTCCGTTTTGTGGTACGCCAGGCCTCTTTTCCATCGCCTGTTCCGTCCAAGCCCTCCCGATGAACACGACCACGCATTCCATTCTAACCCAGCCGGTTGGCTCCCACGCGTTCCGTTGCCTCCCGATGAACACGACGCATTCCGTTGCCTCCCCATGAACACGACGCATTCCGTTGCCTCCCCATGAACACGACGATGATGTTTCTCCGTTCTGACCCAGCCATGTACACGAGCCCTGGCCGTACGTATGCGCGAGTAGGCGTTCGAGACCCCGCCCGTATGTACACATACGTGGCCGTATTTTCTTTCTTGCACCCTGGCCGCTGTACGTACGTGTACAGGCTACATGCACGCCTCTACTACGACACGTACGCGCCTCTACTACGACACGTGCGCGCCTCTACATCCACCAGTGTATATGTACGTACACATTCGTGACCAGAATGACAACGCTACGTATGCTTCGACCAGGTGGGTCCCGACTGTCAGGCACTTCCTTGCCTGCGAAGATGTAGCTGGTGGGTCCCAGCAGTCAGGGAGCGAATCGTTTTTGTTTGCCCGGACGCACTTCCTTGTGTGCAAAGATGTAGCTGGTGGGTCACAGCAGTCAGGGGGAAACGTTTTTTCGCGAAATACAGTGGCCCGTCCGGTGGTTCCCAGCTGTCAGGTGGAGGAATAAGTATTTTGCACATAATAAGGAGGCACTTCCTTGCTACGGCCGTGGACCCAGCTGTCAGCCTCTCCACGTACAGTCCACGTCCGATGGAAGCCATTCCTTGACCACGTTGACCACACTGCGCCGAGAGCACCAGTGCAGTGGACGACGGCGAGGTCTAGGAAGGGGACGACACAGAGCCGGGGAAGACGCGACAGTGGATGCCCACGCATAGAGGAGTATGAGGGTTCACTCGTTCGGCTGCGGTGTGAGGCTGCCGTCGCCGCGGAATAACAAGGGGTGTGGGTGCGTAGAGGGATGGCCTGGCCAGCGGTGGAAGTACTAGGGGGCATTGAGGCCTCCGCGGCATCACAACCGGCCACGGGCGGCAGGAGCAGGCGGCACGACCGGCGCTGCTTTGGGCAGCTAGAGCAAGAAGACCAAAGGTTGAAGAGACACTACGGCCGTTGGATGGACATCGTACGATCACTGGAGCTAGATCGTTCATATATTTACTAAAGTTGACAAAGGCCTCCGTCCCAGTCAACTTAGTAGGCCCACAAGTCAGCCTCCCACCAAGATGGGTCCCAACTAGCAGGGGGGTATTCATTTTTTTGTGCGTAATAAGGAGGCACTTCCGGTGGGTCCGAGCCGACAGCGGGGGAAACATTTTTTCGCAAAATACGGTGGCCCGTCTTGTGGGTCCCAGCAGTCAGGGGGAAACATTTTTTTTCTGCGAAATACTGGTGGCCCGTCCGGTGGGTCCCTGCTGTCAGGTGGAGGAATAATTATTTTTCACGTAATAAGGAGGCACTTCCTTGCGGCTGCCGTGGACCCAGCTGTCAGCCTCTCCACGTACAGTACTCTTCCAATGGAAGTCGGTCGTTGACCACATTGACCATGCCGCCCTGAGAGCACCACGGCGGTGGACGACAGCGAGGCCTAGGAAGGGGACGACACGGAGCTGGGGAAGACGCGGCAGTGGAAGCCCACGTGGAGAGGAGTACGAGGGTTCACCGGTTCGGCTACGGTGTGAGGCTGTCGTCGCCGCAGAATAACAGGGGGTGTGGGTGAGTAGAGGAATGCCCTGGCCAGCGGTGGGAGTAGTAGGGGGCGCTGAGGCCTGCGCGACAGCACAGCCGGCCATAGGAGGCGGGAGTAGGTGGTCCTGCCGGCGCTGCTTTGGCGGCTGGAGCAAGAAGATCAGAGATTGAAGAAACACGACGGTCATTGGATTGACATCCAACAGTTACGTCTGCTAGTATCGTTTGTTGATGTATATAATAACTAAAAAAATCTTGCATACGCGTCAACTAAACAGGCCCACAAGTCAGACCACTCCCTCTTTTTTTTAATAATTTATATATAGCTCATGGCAACTTCTTATGCAATTTATTGCAGTCGTTTTTTGGTTGGCCAGGGCCAATTTCACATATTTCTGTGGGTTCCAAACTATTTTTAATACCGAAATGTCAAGCCAGATTTAAAGTACTTTGAAGATATATTTAAATTAGGTTAATGCCCAGTGAAATAGGAATCTGAAAATGTGAAAAAATTCAGAAATTATAAAGTAATCGCCAATTTGTCATCTGTTTTTATATTTACAACCCATTTCATATTACTTTCAAGATTTACAGGCATCTTGAAAGAGTTGCAGCCCATCAGTGCGTAGAAAAATAAGTAGGCCTAGATTGGGTATTCTTCAGAAAAAATAAACTGGGCTCATTTTCGCAAAGAAAAAATAGCTGGGCTGGTCACATGGTGAACATAAAATATAAGCCTGGGCTAGACGGGCCACGACCCAGTTCAAACCCTGCTCCGTCTCAACAATACCAAACAAAAAAATACTGCTCGAGTAGCTACATCCCAGGTGTCAGCCGATCTTGTGCTGTTCTCTTGTCTATTGACTATATACGCTCACAATGTCGTGGGTCCCAGATGTTAGGAAAACACTAGGAGGAAGCACCATACGCTGACGTGGTGGGCCCCTACAGTCATCCTCTCCACGTACTTCTGTCGATTCCTGTTGTTTGTTGACCATGTTAACAACGCGAGAGGACGGCGCCATGGCGAGCGCACCAAAGCGCGTGGAGGACGTCGACGTTAGCGATTTAGGAGACGGTGGGGCGGCGATGCGTGCGCTGAGGCGCAGCCAGCCGTGGGAGGCGGAAGCAGGCGGCCCCACCGGCGCTGGTTTGGTTTTGGCGGCTGGAGGAAGACATGACTGAAAAAACACGACAGACTGCAAAAGCAGTAGGTGATGAGGACATCAATACCATTGTTACACCCACAACCCCTGTTGTTATACATACTGGACCAATTACTAGATCTCGCGCACGCCAATTGAATTATCAGGTACTTTCATTTCTTGGTAACGATTCTAATGTTCATGAGAATATGATGTTGCCTAAATTGGATACATTTGTTTTGCTTACAAATGAAGGGCCTAGCTTGGACAAGAAAGATGAACATTGGAGCAAGTTCAAGCATGGAGATGATGGCATGTGCAAGGGGAACAAGAACAGAGTTCCAAGTGATGATTCCAGGACTTTGAAGCCACCATAATGAGTGCATGAAGCCTTGACGAAATATACAAGATGCCACTTCATAAATTTCGTCTAGAGGCTATTCTAGGTGCCGCGTCACCTTATTATTGGGCCAGGCCCATGTATTTTCGAAATACTTAAGTATAGGATGTTTTTAGAGTCCGTATGTGTGGGGAAACAAGAGTTAGGGTTTGTTTCGGACCCCTCCACCAAGGGCCACGAAATTCCCCCTCTCTCCTCCATATATACAGCCCTTAGGGCATCATTTAGACTTTGGGGTTTTGTTTAGATTAAAAGTTCGCCATAGCTGCAACTTCGTGTACTTCGCTTGTGTCCAATGACCAGACCAAGACGTCACAGAAGCCCACCTTGATCAATAAAGCTTTCATCTTATATTCACAATATCCAGATTGCTATCTCAGTTTCTTGGTTGTTCTTCGTTTGCTCGCAGGAAACAGACCCTCGTGGTCAGGTTGATCGTGCTCTGGCATGGTCAATAACCCCTCGGAAGTTGGTTTAGCGATTGCTAAGGCGCGACGTCTCGCACGTTCGTAGTCGGATCGTCAAGGTCAACTCCCACAGAAACGATAGCCACCATCTCATCGAAACATCGGGACACCTTTGCCTCTATCAAATGGTATCAGATTTCCAGGTTGCTCGGTGAGATTTTACAGTTTTTCGTAGTTCAGATCGAGTCTGTTCTTCATACCTACAATCCACGAAAAAAAGCCACAAAAAAATTAGGGTTAGTTCATCATATCCAAACCAATCTAAGCCTTTGCATAATCTTTTCAGTATTTTGCTTTGTTGAATTTGCGGTTGTATCGTCGTGTCTAGTTGCTGGTCTTAGAGTCTAGTCTTTTAGAGTTTCGAGTTCTGGTCATAAGTTGCCACGCCGCCGCCGCACCATCATCATTGCCCCTTCCATATACCACCACCAATCCGTCTCCATATACCATGATAGAGGCTAAGGTGTCCTGATGTTTCGATGAGATGGTGGCTATCGTTTTCTGTGGGAGTCGACCTTGACGATCCGACTACGAACGTGCGAGACGTCGTGCCTTAGCAATAACTAAACCAACTTCCGAGGGTTATTGACCACGCCGGAGCACGATCAGCCTGACCACGAGGGTCTGTTTCCTGCGAGCAAACGAAGAACAAGCAAGAAACTGAGATTGCAATCGGGATATTGCGAATATAAGATGAAAGCTTTATTGATCAAGGTGGGGTTCTGTGACGTCTTGGTCTGGTCGTTGGACACAAACGAAGTACGCGAAGTTGCAGCTATGGCGAACTTTTAATCTAAATAAACCCAAAGTCTAAACGACGCCCTAAGGGCTGTATATATGGAGGAAGAGGGGGGGAATTTCGTGGCCCTTGAGGGTGGGGTCTGAAACCAACCCTAACTCTTGTTTCCCCACACATACGGACTCTAAAAATAGCCTATACTTAAGTATTTCGAAATTACATGGGCCTGGCCCATTAATAAGGTGACGCAGCACCTAGAATAGCCTATGGACGAATATTATGAAGTGGCATCTTGTATATTTCGTCCAAGGCTTCATGCACTCCTTATGGCGGCTTCAAAGTCCTAAAATCATCACTTGTAACTCTGTTCTTGATCCCCTTGCGCATGCCATCAACTCCATGCGTGTTCTTGCTCCAATGTTCATCCTTCTCCAAGCTAGGCCCTTCATTTGTAAGCAAAACAAATGTATCCAATTTAGGCAGCATCATAATCTCATAAACATTAGAATCATTACCAAGAAATGGAAGTACCTGGTAATTTAATTGGCATGCGCGAGCTCTAGTAATTGGTCCAGTATATGTAACAGTAGGGGCTGTGGGTGTAACAATGGTATTGATGTCCTCATCATCCTCCCCTTCTTGAAATGAAGTCGTCCTCGACGGAAGCACATCTTCCTCACCCAAATAAGGCTTCAAATCTGCAATGTTAAAAGTGGGACTAACCCCAACATCTACAGGTAGCTCAAGTTTATATGCATTATCATTTATTTTCTCTAACACCTTAAAAGGACCATCAGCACGTGGCATTAGCTTTGATTTGCGGAGATTAGGAAATCTATCTTTACGCAAATGTATCCAAACAAGATCTCCAGGCGCAAACACAACATGTTTTCTACCCTTATCTCCAGCAAGTTTATATTTAGCATTCATACGCTCAATGTTTTCCTTAGTTAACTCATGCATTTTTAAAATCAATTCAGAACATTCTTTAGCATCAAAATTAACCTTCTCTAAAGATGGAAGAGGCAACAAATCAATAGGTGCACGAGGTAGGAAACCATACACAATTTCAAAAGGGCACATCTTAGTAGTAGAATGCAATGAACGATTATAAGCAAATTCAATATGAGGCAAGCATTCTTCCCACATTTTCTTGTTATTCTTCAAAACAGCCCAAAGCATAGTAGACAATGTTCTATTGACTACTTCAGTTTGTCCATCAGTTTGGGGGCGACAAGTAGTACTAAAAAGCAGCTTAGTCCCCAACTTAGCCCATAAAAATCTCCAAAAGTGGCTAAGAAATTTAGTATCACGATCTGAAACAATAGTATTTGGCACACCATGTAAGCGGATAATTTCATGAAAGAACAAATCAACAACATTAATAGCATCATCGCTTTTATGACATGGTATAAAGTGTGCCATTTTCGAGAACCTATCCACGACAACAAATATGCTATCCCTCCCCTTCTTTGTTCGAGGTAAACCTAAAACAAAGTCCATAGATATATCCTCCCAAGGAACACTAGGTACAGGCAAAGGCATATATAAACCATGAGGATTGAGTCGTGACTTAGCTCTTTGACATGTAGTGCAGCGAGCAACAAAACGCTCAACATCCCGTCTCATCTTTGGCCAAAAGAAATGTGTAGCAAGTATATCCTCCGTCTTCTTGACGCCAAAGTGTCCCATTAATCCTCCTCCATGCGCCTCCTGCAACAACAAAAGACGAACGGAGCTAGCTGGAATGCATAGCTTGTTAGCACGAAACACAAATCCATCGTTAAGAACGAACTTGTTCCAAGTTCTCCCTTCCTTAAAATTCTGCAATACATCTTTAAATTCAGCATCATGAACATATTGATCTTTGATGGTCTCCCAACCAAATATTTTAAAGTCAAGTTGTGAAAGCATAGTATAATGACGAGACAAGGCATCAGCAATAACATTTTCTTTACCCTTCTTGTGCTTAATGACATAAGGGAAAGTCTCAATGAATTCAACCCATTTAGCATGTCTACGGTTCAGTTTTGCTTGACTTTTAATGTGTTTCAACGATTCATGATCAGAATGTATAACAAATTCCTTGGGCCATAAATAATGTTGCCATGTTTCTAAGCTCCGAACAAGAGCATATAATTCTTTATCATAAGTAGAATAGTTCAGACTAGGCCCACTCAATTTTTCAGAAAAGTATGCAACAGGTTTTCCATCTTGTAATAACACACCTCCTAATCCAATTCCACTAGCATCACATTCAAGCTCAAAAGTCTTATTGAAATTAGGAAGTTGGAGTAAAGGAGCATGTGTCAACTTATCTTTCAATACCGTGAAGGCTTCTTCTTGTGCGGTACCCCAAACAAAAGGCACATCCTTCTTTGTAAGCTCGTTGAGAGGTGCAGCAAGGGTGCTGAAATCTCTCACAAAACGCCTATAGAAACCAGCAAGGTCAAGGAAACTCCTCACTTGTGTGACCGTTTTGGGCTGCGGCCAACTCTCAATAGCTTCAATCTTGGCTTTATCAACTTCAATTCCCTGTGGAGTAACAACATAGCCAAGAAAAGATACTCGGTCGGTGCAAAAGGTGCACTTTCCAAGGTTTCCAAACAAACGTGCATCACGTAGAGCAATAAAAACAGCACGTAAATGTTCCAAATGTTCCTCCAAAGATTTGCTATAAATCAATATGTCATCAAAGTAAACTACCACAAATCGTCCAATGAAAGCACGTAAAACTTCGTTCATTAACCTCATGAAAGTACTAGGTGCATTAGTTAACCCAAAAGGCATGACTAACCACTCGTATAATCCAAACTTAGTTTTAAATGTTGTTTTCCATTCATCTCCCAATTTCATACGAATTTGATGGTATCCACTACGCAAATCAACTTTGGAGAATATTGTAGAGCCACTCAATTCATCAAGCATATCATCTAACCTAGGAATAGGATGACGATAACGAATAGTAATATTATTATGCCTCTACAATCAACGCACATACGTGACGTACCATCCTTTTTCGGCACTAAAATGATAGGAACAACACAAGGACTAAGGGATTCGCGTATATAACCTTTGTCGAGCAGTTCTTGTACTTGACGCATAATCTCCTTCGTCTCCTCTGGATTGGTACGGTATGGTGCACGGTTGGGTAGCGAAGCACCGGGAATTAAGTCAATTTGATGCTTAATCCCTCGAATAGGTGGTAATCCCAGTGGCACGTCTTGTGGAAAGACGTCAGCGAACTCCTGCAAAATGTTAGTGACAGCAAGGGGCAAAGAGGAAGGCACGTCCTTGAATGAAAATAATGCCTCTTTGCACACAAAAGCATAGCAAACAGATTTGCTAAAATCTAGCTCATCAATATCAGATTTGGTGGCAAGTAAACATGCACTTTTCAATTTAATTTCAGAAACAACAGTAGATGGTTTATTATTAGGCTTCATTTGGTGCTTAAATTCTTTTGCCACAATCTGATTTTCACTCTTATTTATCTCCTGTTTTGCTTTATTAGCTCTATTAATATCATCTTTCAAAATGGAATCAGGAGTCATAGGAAGCAAAGTAATATTTTTATCGTTATGAACAAGAGCATACTAATTGTTTCTACCGTGGTGTACAGAATTTTTATCAAATTGCCATGGTCTACCAAGTAATAAGGAACATGCTTGCATAGGTACCACATCACAATCAACATAATCAGCATATGTAGAGATACTAAAATGCACACGAACAGTACGTGTTACCTTAACCTTGCCGCTGTTGTTGAACCATTGGATGTAGTAAGGATGTGGATGTGGTCTTGTGGTGAGAGATAGCTTCTCCACCATCTCCATGCTAGCCAAGTTATTGCAGCTCCCTCCATCTATGATCACGCGAACAGAATGTTCCTTCACAACTCCCTTTGTATGGAACAAATTATGCCTCTGATTTTGCTCAGCTTGTGTAACCTGCACACTCAAAACACGTTGAGCAACTAAACATTCATACCTGTCAGCATCTTCAGGAGCCATGTATTGTGTCTCATGATCAGAATCGTCTCCACCGTGTTCTTCACGTGTAATAAGAGCCAAAGTCTCCTCATCATAGTCACTAGTGGACTCATACCCACCATCCCCAGTAACAATCAGCACACGCTTAGATGGGCATTCTCTCGCATAATGACCTCCACCCTTGCAACGTCGACAAATAATATCATGTGTTTGCCCTGTTGATGCCATGGATGAAGAAGAGCTCTTTGCAGGCCCAGAAGGTGTGCTCTTGGCAAATAGTGGTGATTGTGCCTGCTTTATTGTATCACGGTTGGAGGTGGCAGCCGACGGAGGCGCCGGTGTAGCAGAACGTGTGGAAGTAGATGATGCACGTGGTGTCCATGATGAAGGTCGACCTGCAGAAAAGTTAGTCCGCGCCAATGCCTGTCGATCCTGCACTTCACGTTCAGCTTTACAAGCAAGATGGAATAAACGAGTGATATTAGTATACTCCTTATACTCTAGAATCGTTTGAATCTCTCTATTTAATCCACCCATAAAACGTGCAAGCATAGCTTCATTCTCCTCAACAATACCACATCTAATCATGCCAGTTTGTAATTCCTGATAATATTCTTCTACAGAATTTTTTCGCTGTCTTAAGCGCTGCAATTTTTGAAGTAATTCACGTTGATAATATGGTGGAACCCAACGAGTACGCATAGCAGTTTTCAAAGCAGCCCAAGTAGCCGGAATAGGATATAATCTACAATGCTCGGACCACCAAACACATGCAAAACTAGTGAAAGCACAAACAGCAGCAGGAACACGTCTCTCCTCGGGATATTGTAAACATGTAAATCGTTGTTCAGTTTCTAACTCCCAAGTAAGATATATATCAGGAACATATCTACCCTCAAATGGTGGAATGTTCAATTTTAGTTGAGGGAGATGGTCATGATCTCGTACCTGAGGGTGAGCCCTACCATTGCCATTATTTGCATGTGGACGACCTGGTGGTTGTTGTGCTGTTGGTGGCACGTAGTTCTGATTTTGATCAACCTCATCCTCATAATCTCCCACATAATCATCCTCCTCCACATCAGCAGTAGGAGCCACAGAAGTATCAACAGCAGCACCAGCAGTTTGGCCCGACTGAAGAGGGACACGGCTCGCTCGGCGGAGGGCTGTTTCCCGACGTGGAGGTAGTCGGTGTTGTTGCTGTTGTTGCAGAGGTGCGGCAGGAGCAGCCGGTGGTGGTGGTGGAAAACGCGACAGCAATTCAGCAAACTTGTTATCGAGCTTTGTTTCAAACGTCTTCTCCATGCCATCTATCTTCTCCATGGCCTCTTCAAATCTGTTTATCACATCTTGCACCTGTCCATTCATCATTTGCTGAAACGTATCATGAAGCTCCTTGTTCGTCAAGTTCTCCCAGTCAGTCTCGTCGGCTTGTGATCCTGGCATGGTTAGCAGCAATAGAAACACACAAGAATATGATCCTACAGACTACTAACAAGTGGTGGTGGTGGCGGGTGTCACAAATCCGTCAAGCAAATCTCAAATTCTTACCAGTTCTTACCCAGCAGCAGGCGGTGATCGGCAACCGTTGTAGTCAAAAACTCTCAAAAGCTTGGATAGAGCGATTGCCAGGGAGAGTCAAACGCACGACGTAGATGCATGTGGAGCTGGGAAGGCTTATAGTATGGTAGCAAAAAGGGTCAGCAATAATCAATTCAGAGATGCAAAGTTGAATAAACGCTCAACGACGGTACTGTGCTGGTCCTAGGCTAGACCGTGCTAGAGACGCGAGCCTAGAACACTAACAAAATCACGGTGCTGCACGTAAATAAGGGAAAAGCACACTCTGGAACTCTCTTTTTTTCGCTCTTTTTTTTGCGCTCCTTTTTTTGCGCTCCTCTTTTTTTTTGCGAAAAATCACTATAATGGCGAGTGTCTCAAAACTCTTCCCTCGTCAAACTAATAGGATGGGCACGAAATTTTTTTGTTCACTTTTTTTTCGGAAATCAGGGCAGCGACGACGAAAAAGTGCGACAAAAAATCACTATGATGGCACGTGGCTCAAAAGACTCAGAAAAGCCTAAAAATAGGATAGGGAAAAAAATTTGCCCGTGAAAATTTTGGCCTAAAAACTGCCCGGGGGTCTCCAGACTCTTTTTTTTTCCGAGACTTACGCAGGCAAGGAAACACGAATCGGAATTTAGATTGATCTCAAGAACAAACCTAATATGAGAAGAACTCGGATTGGTGGTGGATATATGGTTGTGGTATATGGCAGCGGTGGTGGTATATGGTAGCGGTGGTGGTATATGGATAGAGATTGGTGGTGGTATATGGATACGGATTGGTAGTGGTATATGGATATGGATTCAGAGCGGTGGCGGATAAGCAAAAGTGGTAGATGGGCGATGATGATGGTGCGGCGGCGGCGTGACAACTTAAGACCAGAACTCGAAACTCTAAAAGACTAGACTCTAAGACCAGCAACTGGACACGACGATGCAACCGCAAATTCAACAAAGCAAAAACCCTAAAAAGATTATGCAAAGGCTCAGATTGGTTCGGATATGATGAACTAACCCTAATTTTTTGTGTGGCTTTTTCGTGGACTGTAGGTATGAAGAACAGACTCGATCTAATCTACGAAAAACTGTAAAATCTCACCGAGCAACCTGGAAATCTGATACCACTTGATAGAGGCTAAGGTGTCCCGATGTTTCGATGAGATGGTGGCTATCGTTTTCTGTGGGAGTCGACCTTGACGATCCGACTACGAACGTGCGAGACGTCGCACCTTAGCAATCGCTAAACCAACTTCCGAGGGTTATTGACCACGCCGTAGCACGATCAACCTGACCACGAGGGTCTGTTTCCTGCGAGCAAACGAAGAACAAGCAAGAAACTGAGATTGCAATCGGGATATTGCGAATATAAGATGAAAGCTTTATTGATCAAGGTGGGGTTCTGTGACGTCTTGGTCTGGTCGTTGGACACAAACGAAGTACGCGAAGTTGCAGCTATGGCGAACTTTTAATCTAAACAAAACCCAAAGTCTAAACGACGCCCTAAGGGCTGTATATATGGAGGAAGAGGGGGGGAATTTCGTGGCCCTTGAGGGTGGGGTCCGAAACCAACCCTAACTTTTGTTTCCCCACACATACGGACTCTAAAAATAGCCTATACTTAAGTATTTCGAAATTACATGGGCCTGGCCCATTAATAAGGTGACGCAACACCTAGAATAGCCTATGGACGAATATTATGAAGTGGCATGTTGTATATTTCGTACAAGGCTTCATGCACTCCTTATGGCGGCTTCAAAGTCCTGAAATCATCACTTGTAACTCTGTTCTTGATCCCCTTGCGCATGCCATCAACTCCATGTGTGTTCTTGCTCCAATGTTCATCCTTCTCCAAGCTAGGCCCTTCATTTGTAAGCAAAACAAATGTATCCAATTTAGGCAGCATCATAATCTCATGAACATTAGAATCATTACCAAGAAACGAAAGTACCTGGTAATTTAATTGGCATGCGCGAGCTCTAGTAATTGGTCCAGTATATGTAACAGTAGGGGCTGTGGGTGTAACAATGGTATTGATGTCCTCATCATACCATCACCAATCCGTATCCATATACCACCACCAATCCGTCTCCATATACCATCACCAATCCGTATCCATATACCACCACCAATCCGTATCCATATACCACCACCGCTGCCATATCCTACCATCATATATCCACCACCAATCCGAGTTCCTTTCATATTAGGTTTGTTTTCGAGGTCCGTCTAATTTCCGATTCGTGTTTCCTTGCCTGAGTAGGTTTCGAAAAAAAAGAGTCTGGAGACCCCCGGGCAATTTTTAGGCCAAAATTTTCATAGGAAAAAATATTTTTCCCTATCCTATTTTTAGGCTTTTCTGAGTCTTTTCAGCCACGTGCCATCATAGTGAGTTTTGTCGCACTTTTTCATCGTCGCTGCCCTGATTTCGGAAAAAAAGTCAAAAATAATTCGTGCCCATCTTGTCAGTTTGACGAGGGAAGAGTTTTGAGACACTCGCCATTATAGTGATTTTTCATAAAAAAAGAAAGGAGCGCAAAAAAAAGAGGAGCGCCAAAAAAAGAGCGATTTTTTTTCCAGAGTGTGCTTTTCCCTTGTTTACGTGCAACGCCATGATTTTTGTTAGTATTCTAGGCTCGCGTCTCTAGCACGGTCTAGCCTAGGACCAGCACAGTATCGTCGTTGAGCGTTTATTCAACTTTGCATCTCTGAATTGATTATTGCTGACCCTTTTGCTACCATATTATAAGCCTTCCCAGCTCCACATACATCTACGTCGTGCGTTTGACTCTCCCTAGTAATCGCACTATCTAAGCTTTGAGAGTTTTGACTACAACGGTTGCCGATCACCGCCTACTGCTGGGTAAGAACTGGTAAGAATTTGAGATTTGCCTGAAGAATTTGTGACATCCACCACCACCTCTTGTTAGTAGTCTGTAGGATCATATTTTTGTGTGTTTCTATTGCTGCTAACCATGGCAAGATCACAAGCCGACGAGACTGACTCGAAGAACCTGATGAATAAGGAGTTGCATGATAAATTTCAGCAAATGATGAGTGGACAGGTGCAAGATGTGCTAAAAAGATTTGAAGAGGCCATGGAGAAGATAGATGGCATGGAGAAGATGTTCGAAACAAAGCTCGATAACAAGTTTAATGAATTGCTCGCACGTCTTGCACCACCACCACCGGCTGCCCCTAACGCACCTCTACAACAACAACAACAACAACAACGACAACATCGCTTTCCAAATCAAGTGGGACGAGCACAACGCGTTCCCATTGACCCTGGGCAAAATTCTGGTGCCGCTGTTGATGCCTCTGCTGCTACTGCAGAGGTGGAGGACCATTACGAGGATGAGGTTGACCAAAATTAGAAGTACGTGCAACCACCAGCACCAGCACCACCACCACCAGGTCGTCCTCATGCATATCATCGCAACGGTAGGGCTGCACCACCACCTGAGGTACATGACCATCTTCCTAAACTAAAATTGAATATTTCACCATTTGAGGGTAGATATGTTCCTGATATATATCTTACTTGGGAGTTAGAAACTGAACAACGATTTACATGTTTACAATATCTCGAGGAGAGACGTGTTCCTGCTGCTGTTTGTGCTTTCACTAGCTTTGCATGTGTTTGGTGGTCTGAACATTGTAGATTATATCCTATTCCAGCTAGTTGGGCTGCTTTGAGAACTGCGATGCGTACTCGTTGGGTTCCACCATATTATCAACATGAATTACTTCAAAAATTGCAGCGTTTAAGACAAGGGAAAAATTCTGTAGAAGAATATTATCAGGAATTACAAACTGGCATAATTAGATGTGGTATTGTTGAGGAGAATGAAGCTATGCTTGCACGTTTTATGGGTGGATTCAATAGAGAGATTCAGACCATTCTAGAGTATAAGGAGTATACTAATATCACTCGTTTATTCCATTTTGCTTGTAAAGCTGAACGTGAAGTGCAGGATCGACAGGCATTGGCGCGAACTAACTTTTCTGCAGGTCGATCTTCATCATGGACACCACGTGCATCCTCTACTTCCACTCCACCAGCACCTCCATCAGGTGCCACCTCCAGCCGTGATACAAGAAAGCAGGCACAACCACCACTATCTGCCAAGAGCACACCTGCCGGACCTGCGCAGAGCTCTTCTTCTTCCATGGCATCAATAGGGCACACAAGTGATATTATTTGTCGTCGTTGTAAGGGAAGAGGACATTTTGCGAGAGAATGCCAATCTCAGCGTGTGATGTTTGCTACTGAGGATGGTGAGTATGAGTCCGCTAGTGACTATGATGAGGAGACTTTGGCTCTTATTATACATGAAGAACATGCTGGAGAGGATTCTGATCATGAGACGCAATACATGGCTGCTGAAGATGCTGACAGGTATGAATGTTTAGTTGCTCAACGTGTTTTGAGTGTGCAAGTCACACAAGCTGAGCAAAATCAGAGGCATAATTTGTTCCATACAAATGGAGTTGTGAAGGAACGTTTTGTTCGTGTCATCATAGATGGAGGGAGATGCAACAACTTGGCTAGTGATGAGGACATCAATACAATTGTTACACCCACAGCCCCTGCTGCTATACATACTGGGCCAATTACTAGAACTCGTGCACGCCAACTAAATTACCAGGTACTTTCGTTTCTTGGTAATGATTCTAATGTTCATGAGAATATGAGGCTGCCTAAATTGGATACATTTGTTTTGCTTACAAATGAAGGGCCTAGCTTGGAGAAGGATGAACATTGGAGCAAGAACAAGCATGGAGATGATGGCATGCGCAAGGGGAACAAGAACGGAGTTACAAGTGATGATTTCAGGACTTTGAAGCCACCATAATGGGTGCATGAAGCCTTGGACGAAATATACAAGATGCCACTTCATAAATTTCGTCCCGAGGCTATTTTAGGTGCTTCGTCACCATATTATTGG
Organism: Triticum aestivum; assembly: GCF_018294505.1. NCBI lineage: Eukaryota > Viridiplantae > Streptophyta > Magnoliopsida > Poales > Poaceae > Triticum > Triticum aestivum. The sequence goes on from NC_057809.1 coordinate 287,612,629, forward strand.
GCCAGGCCCATGTAATTTCGAAATACATAAGTATAGGCTATTTTTAGAGTCCGTATGTGTGGGGAAACAAGAGATAGGGTTGATTTCGGACCCCTCCACCAAGGGCCACGAAATTCCCCCCTCTTCCTCCATATATACAGCCCTTAGGGCATCGTTTAGACTTTGGGTTTTGTTTAGATTAAAAGTTCGCCATAGCTGCAACTTCGCGTACTTCGTTTGTGTTCAACGACCAGACAAAGGCGTCACAGAACCCCACCTTGATCAATAAAGCTTTCATCTTATATTCGCAATATCCAGATTGCAATCTTAGTTTCTTGCTTGTTCTTCGTTTGCTCGCAGGAAACAGACCCTCGTGGTCAGGTTGATCGTGCTCCGGCGTGGTCAATAACCTCTCGGAGTTGGTTTAGCGATTGCTAAGGCGCGACATCCTCGCACGTTCGTAGTCGGATCGTCAAAGTCGACTTCCACCAAAGCGATATCCATCATCTCATCGAAAGACGGGACACCTCCGCCTCTATCAAGTGGTATCAGATTTCCAGGTTGCTCGGTGAGATTTTACAGTTTTTCGTAGTTTAGATCGAGTCTGTTCTTCATACCTATAGTCCACGAAAAAGCCACAAAAAAATTAGGGTTAGTTCATCATATCCGAACCAATCTGAGCCTTGCATAATCTTTTTAGGGTTTTGCTTTGTTGAATTTGCGGTTGCATCGTCGTGTCTAGTTGCTGGTCTTAGAGTCTAGTCTTTTAGAGTTTCGAGTTCTGGTCATAAGTTGTCACGCCGCCGCCGCACCATCATCATCGCCCCTGCCATCTACCACCACCGCACCGAATCCGTATCCATATACCACCACCAATCCGTGTCTATATACCACCACCGATCCATATCCATATACTACCACCGCTACCACCACCGCTGCCATATACCACCACCATATATCCACCACCAATCCGAGTTCTTTGCTTATTAGGTTTGTTTTCGGGATCCATCTAGATTCCGATTCGTGTTTCCTTGCCGGAGTAGGTTTCGGAAAAAAAAAGAGTCGGCTCCGTTTAGGCCCAAAATTTTTCGAAAACACATTTTTCGAAAAAATTTCTGGCTATCCTATTTTTAGGTGTTTCTGAGTGTTTTGAGACAGGTGCCATTACAGGAAGTTTTTTTTTGACCCGTTTCCAGTTTTTGGGTCCAGGCAGTCGAAAAAAAAAAATTGGTCGAAAAAATTTCGTGCCCATCCTGTCAGTTTGAGCTAGGAAGAGTTTTGAGACACTCGCCATTATAGTAATTTTTCGCAAAAAAAAAGCAGCGCAAAAAAAAAGAGCGCCAAAAAAAAGAGCGAAAAAAAAAATTCAGAGTGTGCTTTTCCCTTGTTTACGTGCCGCGCCGTGATTTTGTTAGTGTTCTAGGCTCGCGTCTCTAGCACAGTCTAGCCTAGGACCAGCACAGTACCGTCGTTGAGCGTTTATTCAACTTTGCATCTCTGAATTGATTATTGCTGACCCTTTTTGCTACCATATTATAAGCCTTCCCAGCTCCACATACATCTACGTCGTGCGTTTGACTCTCCCTGGTAATCGCTCTATCCAAGCTTTGAGAGTTTTTGACTACAACGGTTGCCGATCACCGCCTGCTGCTGGGTAAGAACTGGTAAGAATTTGAGATTTGCTTGACGGATTTGTGACACCCACCACCACCACTTGTTCGTAGTCTGTAGGATCATATTCTTGTGTGTTTCTATTGCTGCTAACCTTGCCAGGATCACAAGCCGACGAGATTGACTGGGAGAATTTATCGAACAAGGAGCTTCATGATAAGTTTCAGCAAATGATGACTGAACAGGTGCAAGATGTGCTGAACAATTTTGAAGAGGCCATGGAGAAGATCACTGGCTTTGAGAAGGCGTTCGAAACAAAGCTCGATAACAAGTTTAATGAATTGCTCGCGCGTCTTCCACCACCACCACCCGCTGCAGCTAACGCACCTCTCCAACAACAACAACAACAACGACTACCTCCACGTCGCGAAGCAGACCTCCGCCGAGCAAGTCGTGTTCCTCTTTTGTTTGGCCAAACTGTTGGTGCTGCTGTTAATACTTCTGTGGCTCCTGCTGCTGATGCGGAGGAGGATGATTATGTGGGAGATTATGAGGATGAGGTTGATCAAAATCAACACTACGTGCAGCCACCTGTACCACCACCAGCAGGTCGACCTCAGGTATATATTCGTAATGGTAGGCCTGCACCACCACCTCAGGTACGAGATGATGTCCATATTCCTAAACTGAAATTGAATATTCCACCATTTGAGGGTAGATATGTTCCTGATATATATCTTACTTGGGAGTTAGAAACTGAACAACGATTTACATGTTTACAATATCCTGAGGAGAGACGAGTTGCTGCTGCCGTTTGTGCTTTCACTAGTTTTGCATGTGTATGGTGGTCTGAACATTGTAGATTATATCCTATTCCAACTACTTGGGCTGCTTTGAAAACTGCTATGCGTACTCGTTGGGTTCCACCATATTATCAACGTGAATTGCTTCAAAAATTGCAGCGTTTAAGACAAGGGAAAAATTCTGTAGAAGAATATTATCAGGAATTACAAACTGGCATGATTAGATGTGGTATTGTTGAGGAGAATGAAGCTATGCTTGCACGTTTTCTGGGTGGATTAAATAGAGAGATTCAGACCATTCTAGACTATAAGGAGTATACTAATATCACTCGTTTATTCCATCTTGCTTGTAAAGCTGAACGTGAAGTGCAGGATCGACAAGCTTTGGGGCGAACTAACTTTTCTGCAGGCCGACCTTCATCATGGACACCACGTGCATCTTCTACTTCAACTGCACCAGCACCTCCATCCGGTGCCACCTCCAGTCGTGATACAAGAAAACAGGCACAACCACCATTATCTGCCAAGAGCGCACCTGCGGGGCCTGCATAGTGTTCTTCTTCTTCCATGGCATCAACAGGGCACACAAGTGATATTATTTGTCGTCGTTGTAAGGGAGGAGGTCATTATGCGAGGGAATGCAAATCTCCGCGTGTGATGATTGCTACCGCGGATGGTGGATATGAGTCCGCAAGTGACTATGATGAGGAGACATTGGCTCTTATTACACGTGAAGAACATGGTGGAGATGATTCTGATCATGAGACGCAATACATGGCTCCTGAAGACGCTGACAGGTATGAATGTTTAGTTGCTCAACGTGTTTTGAGTGTGCAGGTCACACAAGCTGAGCAAAATCAGAGGCACAATTTGTTCCATACCAAGGGAGTTGTGAAGGAACGTTCTGTGCGCGTCATAATAGACGGAGGGAGCTGCAACAACTTGGCTAGCATGGAGATGGTGGAGAAGCTTTCTCTCACCACAAGACCACATCCACATCCTTACTACATCCAATGGTTCAACAACAGCGGCAAGGTTAAGGTAACACGTACTGTTCGTGTGCATTTAATATCTCTACATATGCTGATTATGTTGATTGTGATGTGGTACCTATGCAAGCATGTTCCTTATTACTTGGTAGACCATGGCAATTTGATAAAAATTCTGTACACCATGGTAGAAACAATCACTATACTCTTGTTCATAAGGATAAAAATATTACTTTGCTTCCTATGACTCCTGATTCCATTTTGAAAGATGATATTAATAGAGCTAATAAAGCACAACAGGAGAAGAATAAGAGTGAAAATCAGATTGTGGCAAAAGAATTTGAGCAACAAATGAAGCCTAATAATAAACCATCTAGTGTTGCTTCTGAAATTAAATTAAAAAGTGCATGTTTATTTGCCACCAAATCTGATATTGATGAGCTAGATTTCAGCAAATCTGTTTGCTATGTTTTTGTGTGCAAAGAGGCATTATTTTCATTCGAGGACGTGCCTTCCTCTTTGCCTCCTGCTGTCACTAACATTTTGCAGGAGTTCGCTGACGTCTTTCCACAAGACGTGCCACCGGGATTACCGCCTATTCGAGGGATTGAGCATCAGATTGACTTAATTCCCGGTGCTTCACTGCCAAACCGTGCACCATACCGTACCAATCCAGAGGAGACGAAGGAGATTATGCGTCAAGTACAAGAGCTTCTCGACAAAGGTTATATACGCGAATCCCTTAGTCCTTGTGCTGTTCCTATTATTCTAGTGCCGAAAAAGGATGGTACATCACGTATGTGTGTTGATTGTAGAGGCATTAATAATATTACTATTCGTTATCGTCATCCTATTCCTAGGCTACATGATATGCTTGATGAATTGAGTGGCTCTACAATATTCTCCAAAGTTGATTTGCGTAGTGGCTACCATCAAATTCGTATGAAATTGGGAGATGAATGGAAAACAGCATTTAAAACTAAGTTTGGATTATATGAGTGGTTAGTCATGCCTTTTGGGTTAACTAATGCACCTAGTACTTTCATGAGATTAATGAACGAAGTTTTACGTGCTTTCATTGGACGATTTGTGGTAGTTTACTTTGATGACATATTGATTTATAGCAGATCTTTGGAAGAACATTTGGAACATTTATGTGCTGTTTTTATTGCTCTACGTGATGCACGTTTGTTTGGTAACCTTGGGAAGTGCACCTTTTGCACCGACCGAGTATCTTTTCTTGGCTATGTTGTTACTCCACAGGGAATTGAAGTTGATAAAGCCAAGATTGAAGATATTGAGAGTTGGCCGCAGCCCAAAACGGTCACACAAGTGAGGAGTTTTCTTGGCCTCGCTGGATTCTATAGGCATTTTGTGAGAGATTTCAGCACCATTGCTGCACCTCTCAATGAGCTTACAAAGAAAGATGTGCCTTTTCTTTGGGGTACTGCACAGGAAGAAGCCTTCACGGTATTGAAAGATAAGTTGACACATGCTCCTTTACTCCAACTTCCTGATTTTAATAAGACTTTTGAGCTTGAATGTGATGCTAGTGGAATTGGATTAGGAGGTGTGTTATTACAAGATGGCAAACCCGTTGCATACTTTTTTGAAAAATTGAGTGGGCCTAGTCTGAATTATTCTACTTATGATAAAGAATTATATGCTCTTGTTCGGACTTTAGAAACATGGCAACATTATTTATGGCCCAAAGAATTTGTTATACATTCTGATCATGAATCTTTGAAACATATTAAAAGTCAAGCTAAACTGAATCGTAGACATGCTAAATGGGTTGAATTCATTGAGACTTTCCCTTGTGTCATTAAACACAAGAAGGGAAAAGAAAATGTTATTGCTGATGCATTGTCTCGTCGCTATACTATGCTTTCACAACTTGACTTCAAAATATTTGGTTTGGAGACCATCAAAGATCAATATGTGCATGATGCTGATTTTAAAGATGTAATGCAGAATTGTAAAGAAGGAAGAATGTGGAACAAGTTTGTTGTTAACGATGGATTTGTGTTTCGTGCTAACAAGCTATGCATTCCAGCTAGCTCCGTTCGTCTTTTGTTGTTGCAGGAGGCGCATGGAGGAGGATTAATGGGACACTTTGGCGTGAAGAAGACGGAGGACGTACTTGCTACACATTTCTTTTGGCCAAAGATGAGACGGGATGTTGAGCGTTTTATTGCTCGCTACACTACATGTCAAAAAGCTAAGTCACGACTCAATCCTCATGGTTTATATATGCCTTTGCCTGTACCTGGTGTTCCTTGGGAGGATATATCTATGGACTTTGTTTTAGGTTTACCTCGAACAAAGAAGGGGAGGGATAGCATATTTGTTGTCGTGGATAGATTCTCGAAAATGGCACACTTTATACCATGTCATAAAAGCGATGATGCTGTTAATGTTGCTGATTTGTTCTTTCGTGAAATTATTCGCTTGCATGGTGTGCCAAATACTATTGTTTCAGATCGTGATACTAAATTTCTTAGCCACTTTTGGAGATGTTTATGGGCTAAGTTGGGGACTAAACTGCTTTTTAGTACTACTTGTCACCCCCAAACTGATGGACAAACTGAAGTAGTCAATAGAACGTTGTCTACTATGCTTAGGGCTGTTTTGAAGAATAATAAGAAAATGTGGGAGGAATGCTTGCCTCATATTGAATTTGCTTATAATCGTTCATTGCATTCTACTACTAAGATGTGCCCTTTTGAAGTTGTGTATGGTTTCCTACCGCGTGCACCTATTGATTTGTTGCCTCTTCCATCTTCGGAGAAGGTTAATTTTGATGCTAAACAACGTGCTGAATTGATTTTAAAAATGCATGAGTTAACTAAGGAAAACATTGAGCGCATGAATGCTAAATATAAACTTGCTGGAGATAAGGGTAGAAAACATGTTGTGTTTGCACCTGGAGATCTTGTTTGGTTACATTTGCGTAAGGATAGATTTCTTGATTTGCGCAAATCAAAGTTAATGCCACGTGCTGATGGTCCCTTTAAGGTGTTAGAGAAAATAAATGATAATGCATATAAACTTGAGCTGCCTGCAGATTTTGGGGTTAGTCCCACTTTTAACATTGCAGATTTGAAGCCTTATTTGGGTGAGGAAGATGAACTTCCGTCGAGGACGACTTCATTTCAAGAAGGGGAGGATGATGAGGACATCAATACAATTGTTACACCCACAGCCCCTGCTGTTATACATACTGGACTAATTACTAGAGCTCGTGCACGCCAACTAAATTACCAGGTACTTTCGTTTCTTGGTAATGATTCTAATGTTCATGAGAATATGATGCTGCCTAAATTGGATACATTTGTTTTGCTTACAAATGAAGGGCCTAGCTTGGAGAAGGATGAACATTGGAGCAAGAACAAGCATGGAGATGATGGCATGCGCAAGGGGAACAAGAACGGAGTTACAAGTGATGATTTCAGGACTTTGAAGCCACCATAATGGGTGCATGAAGCCTTGGACGAAATATACAAGATGCCACTTCATAAATTTCGTCCCGAGGCTATTTTAGGTGCTGCGTCACCTTATTATTGGGCCAGGCCCATGTAATTTCGAAATATATAAGTATAGGCTATTTTTAGAGTCCGTATGTGTGGGGAAACAAGAGATAGGGTTGATTTCGGACCCCTCCACCAAGGGCCACGAAATTCCCCCCTCTTCCTCCATATATACAGCCCTTAGGGCATCGTTTAGACTTTGGGTTTTGTTTAGATTAAAAGTTCGCCATAGCTGCAACTTCGCGTACTTCGTTTGTGTTCAACGACCAGACAAGGGCGTCACAGAACCCCACCTTGATCAATAAAGCTTTCATCTTATATTCGCAATATCCAGATTGCAATCTTAGTTTCTTGCTTGTTCTTCGTTTGCTCGCAGGAAACAGACCCTCGTGGTCAGGTTGATCGTGCTCCGGCGTGGTCAATAACCTCTCGGAGTTGGTTTAGCGATTGCTAAGGCGCGACGTCCTCGCACGTTCGTAGTCGGATCGTCAAAGTCGACTTCCACCAAAGCGATATCCATCATCTCATCGAAAGACGGGACACCTCCGCATCAATACAATTGTTACACCCACAGCCCCTGCTGCTATACATACTGGACCAATTACTAGAGCTCGTGCACGCCAACTAAATTACCAGGTACTTTCGTTTCTTGGTAATGATTCTAATGTTCATGAGAATATGATGCTGCCTAAATTGGATACATTTGTTTTGCTTAGAAATGAAGGGCCTAGCTTGGAGAAGGATGAACATTGGAGCAAGAACAAGCATGGAGATGATGGCATGCGCAAGGGGAACAAGAACGGAGTTACAAGTGATGATTTCAGGACTTTGAAGCCACCATAATGGGTGCATGAAGCCTTGGACGAAATATACAAGATGCCACTTCATAAATTTCGTCCCAGGGCTATTTTAGGTGCTGCATCACCTTATTATTGGGCCAGGCCCATGTAATTTCGAAATACATAAGTATAGGCTATTTTTAGAGTCCGTATGTGTGGGGAAACAAGAGATAGGGTTGATTTCGGACCCCTCCACCAAGGGCCACGAAATTCCCCCCTCTTCCTCCATATATACAGCCCTTAGGGCATCGTTTAGACTTTGGGTTTTGTTTAGATTAAAAGTTCGCCATAGCTGCAACTTCGCGTACTTCGTTTGTGTTCAACGACCAGACAAAGGCGTCACAGAACCCCACCTTGATCAATAAAGCTTTCATCTTATATTCGCAATATCCAGATTGCAATCTTAGTTTCTTGCTTGTTCTTCGTTTGCTCGCAGGAAACAGACCCTCGTGGTCAGGTTGATCGTGCTCCGGCGTGGTCAATAACCTCTCGGAGTTGGTTTAGCGATTGCTAAGGCGCGACGTCCTCACACGTTCGTAGTCGGATCGTCAAAGTCGACTTCCACCAAAGCGATATCCATCATCTCATCGAAAGACGGGACACCTTTGCCTCTATCAGAATCTCTCTATTTAATCCACCCAGAAAACGTGCAAGCATAGCTTCATTCTCCTCAACAATACCACATCTAATCATGCCAGTTTGTAATTCCTGATAATATTCTTCTACAGAATTTTTTCCTTGTCTTAAACGCTGCAATTTTTGAAGCAATTCACGTTGATAATATGGTGGAACCCAACGCGTACGCATAGCAGTTTTCAAAGCAGCCCAAGTAGTTGGAATAGGATATAATCTACAATGTTCAGACCACCATACACATGCAAAACTAGTGAAAGCACAAACAGCAGCAGCAACTCGTCTCTCCTCAGGATATTGTAAACATGTAAATCGTTGTTCAGTTTCTAACTCCCAAGTAAGATATATATCAGGAACATATCTACCCTCAAATGGTGGAATATTCAATTTCAGTTTAGGAATATGGACATCATCTCGTACCTGAGGTGGTGGTGCAGGCCTACCATTACGAATATATACCTGAGGTCGACCTGCTGGTGGTGGTACAGGTGGCTGCACGTAGTGTTGATTTTGATCAACCTCATCCTCATAATCTCCCACATAATCATCCTCCTCCACATCAGCAGCAGGAGCCACAGAAATATCAACAGCAGCACCAACAGTTTGGCCAAACGCAAGAGGAACACGGCTTGCTCGGCGGAGGTCTGCTTCGCGATGTGGAGGTAGTCGTTGTTGTTGTTGTTGGAGAGGTGCGTTAGGTGCAGCGGGTGATGGTGGTGGAAGACGCGCGAGCAATTCATTAAACTTGTTATCGAGCTTTGTTTCGAACGTCTTCTCAAGGCCAGTGATCTTCTCCATGGCCTCTTCAAAATTGTTCAGCACATCTTGCACCTGTTCAGTCATCATTTGCTGAAACTTATCATGAAGCTCCTTGTTCGATAAATTCTCCCAGTCAATCTCGTCGGCTTGTGATCCTGGCATGGTTAGCAGCAATAGAAACACACAAGAATATGATCCTACAGACTACGAACAAGTGGTGGTGGTGGGTGTCACAAATCCGTCAAGCAAATCTCAAATTCTTACCAATTCTTACCCAGCAGCAGGCGGTGATCGGCAACCGTTGTAGTCAAAAACTCTCAAAGCTTGGATAGAGCGATTACCAGGGAGAGTCAAACACACGACGTAGATGTATGTGGAGCTGGGAAGGCTTATAATATGGTAGCAAAAAGGGTCAGCAATAATCAATTCAGAGATGCAAAGTTGAATAAACGCTCAACGACGGTACTGTGCTGGTCCTAGGCTAGACTGTGCTAGAGACGCGAGCCTAGAACACTAACAAAATCACGGCGCGGCACGTAAACAAGGGAAAAGCACACTCTGAATTTTTTTTTCGCTCTTTTTTTTTGCGCTCTTTTTTTTTGCGCTGCTTTTTTTTTGCGAAAAATCACTATAATGGCGAGTGTCTCAAAACTCTTCCTAGCTCAAACTGACAGGATGGGCACGAAATTTTTTCGACCAATTTTTTTTTTCGACTGCCCGGACCCAAAAACTGGAAACGGGTCAAAAAAAACTTCCTATAATGGCACCTGTCTCAAAACACTCAGAAACACCTAAAAATAGGATAGCCAGAAATTTTTTCGAAAAATGCGTTTTCGAAAAATTTTGGGCCTAAACGGAGCGTGGCTACCCGACTCTTTTTTTTTCCGAAACCTACTCCGGCAAGGAAACACGAATCGGAATCTAGATGGATGTCGAAAACAAACCTAATATGCAAGGAACTCGGATTGGTGGTGGATATATGGTGGTGGTATATGGCAGCGGTGGTGGTAGTATATGGATATGGAGCGGTGGTGGTATATGGACACGGATTGGTGGTGGTATATGGATACGGATTCGGAGCGGTGGTGGTAGATGGCAGGGGCGATGATGATGGTGCGGCGGCGGCGTGACAACTTATGACCAGAACTCGAAACTCTAAAAGACTAGACTCTAAGACCAGCAACTAGACACGACGATGCAACCGCAAATTCAACAAAGCAAAACCCTAAAAAGATTATGCAAAGGCTCAGATTGGTTCGGATATGATGAACTAACCCTAAATTTTTTTTGTGGCTTCTTCGTGGACTGTAGGTATGAAGAACAGACTCGATCTAAACTACGAAAAACTGTAAAATCTCACCGAGCAACCTGGAAATCTGATACCACTTGATAGAGGCAAAGGTGTCTCGTCTTTCGATGAGATGATGGATATCGCTTTGGTGGAAGTCGACTTTGACGATCCGACTACGAACGTGTGAGGACGTCGCGCCTTAGCAATCGCTAAACCAACTCCGAGAGGTTATTGACCACGCCGGAGCACGATCAACCTGACCACGAGGGTCTGTTTCCTGCGAGCAAACGAAGAACAAGCAAGAAACTAAGATTGCAATCTGGATATTGCGAATATAAGATGAAAGCTTTATTGATCAAGGTGGGGTTCTGTGACGCCTTTGTCTGGTCGTTGAACACAAACGAAGTACGCGAAGTTGCAGCTATGGCGAACTTTTAATCTAAACAAAACCCAAAGTCTAAACGATGCCCTAAGGGCTGTATATATGGAGGAAGAGGGGGGAATTTCGTGGCCCTTGGTGGAGGGGTCCGAAATCAACCCTATCTCTTGTTTCCCCACACATACGGACTCTAAAAATAGCCTATACTTATATATTTCGAAATTACATGGGCCTGGCCCAATAATAAGGTGACGCAGCACCTAAAATAGCCTCGGGACGAAATTTATGAAGTGGCATCTTGTATATTTCGTCCAAGGCTTCATGCACCCATTATGGTGGCTTCAAAGTCCTGAAATCATCACTTGTAACTCCGTTCTTGTTCCCCTTGCACATGCCATCATCTCCATGCTTGTTCTTGCTCCAATGTTCATCCTTCTCCAAGCTAGGCCCTTCATTTGTAAGCAAAACAAATGTATCCAATTTAGGCAGCATCATATTCTCATGAACATTAGAATCATTACCAAGAAACGAAAGTACCTGGTAATTTAGTTGGCGTGCACGAGCTCTAGTAATTGGTCCAGTATGTATAACAGCAGGGGCTGTGGGTGTAACAATTGTATTGATGTCCTCATCAGATTCAGACCATTCTAGACTATAAGGAGTATACTAATATCACTCGTTTATTCCATCTTGCTTGTAAAGCTGAACGTGAAGTGCAGGATCGACAAGCATTGGGGCGAACTAACTTTTCTGCAGGCCGACCTTCATCATGGACACCACGTGCATTTTCTACTTCAACTGCACCAGCACCTCCATCCGGTGCCACCTCCAGCCGTGATACAAGAAAACAGGCACAACCACCATTATCTGTCAAGAGCGCACCTGCGGGTCCTGCACAGCGTTCTTCTTCTTCCATGGCATCAACAGGGCACACAAGTGATATTATTTGTCGTCGTTGTAAGGGAGGAGGTCATTATGCGAGGGAAGGCAAATCTCCGCGTGTGATGATTGCTACCGCGGATGGTGGATATGAGTCCGCTAGTGACTATGATGAGGAGACATTGGCTCTTATTACACGTGAAGAACATGGTGGAGATGATTCTGATCATGAGACGCAATACATGGCTCCTGAAGACGCTGACATGTATGAATGTTTAGTTGCTCAACGTGTTTTGAGTGTGCAGGTCACACAAGCTGAGCAAAATCAGAGGCACAATTTGTTCCATACCAAGGGAGTTGTGAAGGAACGTTCTGTGCGCGTCATAATAGACGGAGGGAGCTGCAACAACTTGGCTAGCATGGAGATGGTGGAGAAGCTTTCTCTCACCACAAGACCACATCCACATCCTTACTACATCCAATGGTTCAGCAACAGCGGCAAGGTTAAGGTAACACGTACTGTTCGTGTGCATTTTAGTATCTCTACATATGCTGATTATGTTGATTGTGATGTGGTACCTATGCAAGCATGTTCCTTATTACTTGGTAGACCATGGCAATTTGATAAAAATTCTTTACACCATGGTAGAAACAATCACTATACTCTTGTTCATAAGGATAAAAATATTACTTTGCTTCCTATGACTCCTGATTCCATTTTGAAAGATGATATTAATAGAGCTAATAAAGCACAACAGGAAAAGAATAAGAGTGAAAATCAGATTGTGGCAAAAGAATTTGAGCAACAAATGAAGCCTAATAATAAACCATCTAGTGTTGCTTCTGAAATTAAATTGAAAAGTGCATGTTTATTTGCCACCAAATCTGATATTGATGAGCTAGATTTCAGCAAATCTGTTTGCTATGCTTTTGTGTGCAAAGAGGCATTATTTTCATTCGAGGACGTGCCTTCCTCTTTGCCTCCTGCTGTCACTAACATTTTGCAGGAGTTTGCTGACGTTTTTCCACAAGACGTGCCACCGGGATTACCGCCTATTCGAGGGATTGAGCATCAGATTGACTTAATTCCCGGTGCTTCACTGCCAAACCGTGCACCATACCGTACCAATCCAGAGGAGACGAAGGAGATTATGCGTCAAGTACAAGAGCTTCTCGACAAAGGTTATATACGCGAATCCCTTAGTCCTTGTGCTGTTCCTATTATTCTAGTGCCGAAAATGGATGGTACATCACGTATGTGTGTTGATTGTAGAGGCATTAATAATATTACTATTCGTTATCGTCATCCTATTCCTAGGCTAGATGATATGCTTGATGAATTGAGTGGCTCTACAATATTCTCCAAAGTTGATTTGCGTAGTGGCTACCATCAAATTCGTATGAAATTGGGAGATGAATGGAAAACAGCATTTAAAACTAAGTTTGGATTATATGAGTGGTTAGTCATGCCTTTTGGGTTAACTAATGCACCTAGTACTTTCATGAGATTAATGAACGAAGTTTTACGTGCTTTCATTGGACGATTTGTGGTAGTTTACTTTGATGACATATTGATTTATAGCAGATCTTTGGAAGAACATTTGGAACATTTACGTGCTGTTTTTATTGCTCTACGTGATGCACGTTTGTTTGGTAACCTTGGGAAGTGCACCTTTTGCACCGACCGAGTATCTTTTCTTGGCTATGTTGTTACTCCACAGGGAATTGAAGTTGATAAAGCCAAGATTGAAGCTATTGAGAGTTGGCCGCAACCCAAAACGGTCACACACGTGAGGAGTTTTCTTGGCCTCGCTGGATTCTATAGGCGTTTTGTGAGAGATTTCAGCACCATTGATGCACCTCTCAATGAGCTTACAAAGAAAGATGTGCCTTTTCTTTGGGGTACCGCACAGGAAGAAGCCTTCTCCGTATTGAAAGATAAGTTGACACATGCTCCTTTACTCCAACTTCCTGATTTTAATAAGACTTTTGAGCTTGAATGTGATGCTAGTGGAATTGGATTATGATGAGGACATGACTACCTTGGATATGACCAAAAATATTGCATATATGCATATTTGTCAGGTGATTTCTAGTGCAAACTATTCAATAATCTATTTATGTTATCCAGAACAAAAATACTTCACACACTTTTGTGTTTTGTCTAATTGCAGGTGTATGGGACATTTGTACAATCCACATATGAAGATAAGGAAGAAAGAGATGTTTATTTGCTGTCCAAAAAGTTCTCTCACGTCACTTTTGGCCCAAGATAAGATAGAGTCCAAGTCTCTCACGTTCTGGATTCAGATTCGGACTGCACAGACATACCTGACTCAAAATGCACACAAGTTTTTTATACGGACTCCGAATTGGGTGATTCTTTTTTTGTTGGAAACTAGATTTCGTGCACTTTCCAACCCAATTGGAATCACCTTCAAATTCGTCCGGAGCGTTGAGTTGTGGACGAAACAATCTGATGCTGCAGCAGAATCCGAGTCAAACTACAAGTCCAAAGGTGTTACATCACCTCCACTTGGGCCCATTGGCCTTGTACGACCGAGATTTAGTTTTAGGCTGCCTTGGGACGTCCTCCCACCTCCTTGGCCGCCACCCCTTGCTCCTATATAAGTAGATCCATCTAGTAGCTTTTCCTTGGGATTTGTTTAGTTAAAAGTTAGCCATTGCAACTTCGTGTACTTCGTTTGTGTCCAACGACCAGACCAAGACCGCTTCCGGATCCCCACCATTATCAATACCTCATATATATTTGCAATATTCAGATTGCTTTATCATATTCTTGCTCGTTCTTCGATTGCTTGCAGGAATAGACCTTCGTGGTCAGGCTGACCGTGCTTCCGGCATCGTCAGTAACCTCAGGAGATTGGTTTAGCGATTGCTAAGGCGCAACGTCGTGCACGTTTGTAGTCGGATCGTCAAAGTCGTCTCCACCAAATCGATAGTTATCATCTCATCGAAAGATCGGGACCCTCGCCCCTATCAAGTGGTATCAGTTTTCAGGTTGCTCGGTGAGAATTTCCAGTTTTTCTTAGATTAGATTTATTTTCTTACCTATTGTCCAAGAAAAAGCCACAAAAAAAAGTTAGATCTGTCCATCCTTTATCCAAGCTAGTCTGAGCCTTTACAATTTTCTATTCATTGCTTGCATAGTTGAATTATCGGTTGCATCGTCGTGTCAGTTGCTGGTCTTAGTGTCTAGTTCCTTTAGAGTTTCGAGTTCTGTTCACATTAGTCACGCCGCCGCTGCATCATTATCCGTTCCGCTGTCCACCATCCCATCTATTAATTTCCACCACGTGCTATGCACTGTTCATTGTCATAATCATAGTTGAGGTCATTCACATCTTCGCCTAGTCCAATCTGCATCTTATCTAGTTTGTCTTGGAAAGAGGGAGAAAAAAAAGATAGAGAAAAAAAAAAGAAAAAAAGGAAAGAAAAAGAGAGAGAAGAAAAAAAAGCGTGAGAAAAAAAAAGAGAGAAGAAAAAAAAATTGGATCTATCTAGAATCAATCTCGTACCTGAATTCGGATTGGAATCTATTTTGCGCACTGTTTAGTAAAACAGGTGTATCTTACTCATACGAAGTCCGTTTTGGCTCCGTGAGTACTCAAATTGAAGATAGCGACGAGCCGCATCTAAATAGTTGCAGAAACTAGTTCAATATTTGACACCTCAAAATCGGCTTCTAAATAGGTCTTTTTGCCCTCCGAAGTTCGTGAACACAGCTTGTTCCAATTTTTCAGGCCAGTTTTAGAATTCTTTGACTCCTCATATCAACTCGAAATTGAGTGATTCTTTTTGCATTGGAAAGCTTGAGTTAGTAGCATTCTTTGAAAGAATTTATCAGAAAATTGTCTCAAACTTTTCAAGAGGAAAGTTGGAAAGAGAGTTGTTGTATATCCTGCTTGGCAGTTGTTTTTCATCATTATCTTCACTGCCGTTGTGATCTTCACTTATATCTTGCTGTCAAGAGCTACTTAGTATTCTTCATTGATGCTAGTTGTGCTACGCCGTGACCTCATTAGTGTTCTAGGCTCGCGTCTCTAGTCCGGTCTAGCCTAGGACCAGCACAGTACCGTCGTTGAGCGTTTATTCAACATTGCATCTTTGAATTGATTATTGTTAATCTTTTGCTACCATATATAGCCAACCCAACTCCACATATTTCTACACCGTGTATACGTACTCTCCCCTGGAAATCGCTTTACTCAATATTCGGAGTTACTTGACACCGCTGGTTGCCGATCACCGCCTGCTGCATGGTAAGAACTTGTAAGACATTGATATTTGCTTTACTGTGAGCATTTTACCACCACATCCTAGTAGTTATAGGAACATTATTTTTGGGTTTTGTTTCTTGTTCTACTAATCATGACAGGATCCAGAGTCAATTCATGGGCTTTGTCGATCGCGGGAGACGTGCCACCACCTTTGCAAATACCACAACCGTCACGAGAGGTGCACAAACATCCAAATGCACATGATCAGGTTAATGTATCTATACCACCATTTAATGGCCGTTTTAAACCTGCTTTATATATTGAATGGGAGTTCGACATAAAAAATATATTTGCTTCCCATAATTTCGATGAACATGAAAAGGTTAAGGTTGCGATTGATTCTTTCACTGGTTATGCTTTGGTTTGGTGGAGTGAATATTGTCGGTTACACCCTGATTATATACCTACTACTTGGGATGATTTGAAACTTGCCATGCGACATACTTTCGTCCCTGCTTATTATACTCGTGACACGATTAAGAAGTTGCAACACTTAAAACAAGGTAGTGAAACTGTAACAAAATATTATGATGATTTACAAACTACCTTGTTGCATTCCTCTTTAGAAGAAAGTGAAGATGATTTTATGGATAGATTTTGGGGAGGATTAAACCGTGATATTCAAGAGATACTAATTCATGAAGAGTGTTATCCTATGGACCATTTGTTTCATCTTGCTTGCAAAGCTGAACAGGAAATAAAACGACGTGTTGGCCACGAGGAGAACAAGCGCACGGTGCACATTCCAAGAGTTGATATGATTGTTCCTTCAACTACTAGGCATACTATGACAACCACATCCGTTGTTGTCAGGACTACATCACCTCCACCATGTGACACATCGCCCCCGAGAGTGGCTACATCATCTGAGTTGATCATAAGAGGTAATGACAAAGGTACTGATCTTCCATCTCTACATGAGAATGATGAATGCCTTGTCAATTTGAATGCACCATCTGATGAGCTACCCACTACTTTGATCACACCACCTATTTTAGAGGACTACGTTGTGATAGAGGCAAAGGTGTCCCGTCTTTCGATGAGATGATGGATATCGCTTTGGTGGAAGTCGACTTTGACGATCCGACTACGAACGTGCGAGGACGTCGCGCCTTAGCAATCGCTAAACCAACTCCGAGAGGTTATTGACCACGCCGGAGCACGATCAACCTGACCACGAGGGTCTGCTTCCTGCGAGCAAACGAAGAACAAGCAAGAAACTGAGATTGCAATCTGGATATTGCGAATATAAGATGAAAGCTTTATTGATCAAGGTGGGGTTCTGTGACGCCTTTGTCTGGTCGTTGAACACAAACGAAGTACGCGAAGTTGCAGCTATGGCGAACTTTTAATCTAAACAAAACCCAAAGTCTAAACGATGCCCTAAGGGCTGTATATATGGAGGAAGAGGGGGGGAATTTCGTGGCCCTTGGTGGAGGGGTCCGAAATCAACCCTATCTCTTGTTTCCCCACACATACGGACTCTAAAAATAGCCTATACTTATGTATTTCGAAATTACATGGGCCTGGCCCAATAATAAGGTGACGCAGCACCTAAAATAGCTTCGGGACGAAATTTATGAAGTGGCATCTTGTATATTTCGTCCAAGGCTTCATGCACCCATTATGGTGGCTTCAAAGTCCTGAAATCATCACTTGTAACTCCGTTCTTGTTTCCCTTGCGCATGCCATCATCTCCATGCTTGTTCTTGCTCCAATGTTCATCCTTCTCCAAGCTAGGCCCTTCATTTGTAAGCAAAACAAATGTATCCAATTTAGGCAGCATCATATTCTCATGAACATTAGAATCATTACCAAGAAACGAAAGTACCTGGTAATTTAGTTGGCGTGCACGAGCTCTAGTAATTGGTCCAGTATGTATAGCAGCAGGGGCTGTGGGTGTAACAATTGTATTGATGTCCTCATCATCCTCCCCTTCTTGAAATGAAGTCGTCCTCGACGGAAGTTCATCTTCCTCACCCAAATAAGGCTTCAAATCTGCAATGTTAAAAGTGGGACTAACCCCAAAATCTGCAGGCAGCTCAAGTTTATATGCATTATCATTTATTTTCTCTAACACCTTAAAGGGACCATCAGCACGTGGCATTAACTTTGATTTGCACAAATCAGGAAATCTATCCTTACGCAAATGTAACCAAACAAGATCTCCAGGTGCAAACACAACATGTTTTCTACCCTTATCTCCAGCAAGTTTATATTTGGCATTCATGCGCTCAATGTTTTCCTTAGTTAACTCATGCATTTTTAAAATCAATTCAGCACGTTGTTTGGCATCAAAATTAACCTTCTCCGAAGATGGAAGAGGCAACAAATCAATAGGTGCACGAGGTAAGAAACCATACACAACTTCAAAAGGGCACATCTTAGTAGTAGAATGCAATGAACGATTATAAGCAAATTCAATATGAGGCAAGCATTCCTCCCACATTTTCTTATTATTCTTCAAAACAGCCCTAAGCATAGTAGACAACGTTCTATTGACTACTTCAGTTTGTCCATCAGTTTGGGGGTGACAAGTAGTACTAAAAAGCAGTTTAGTCCCCAACTTAGCCCATAAACATCTCCAAAAGTGGCTAAGAAATTTAGTATCACGATCTGAAACAATAGTATTTGGCACACCATGCAAGCGAATAATTTCACGAAAGAACAAATCAGCAACATTAACAGCATCATCGCTTTTATGACATGGTATAAAGTGTGCCATTTTCGAGAATCTATCCACGACAACAAATATGCTATCCCTCCCCTTCTTTGTTCGAGGTAAACCTAAAACAAAGTCCATAGATATATCCTCCCAAGGAACACTAGGTACAGGCAAAGGCATATATAAACCATGAGGATTGAGTCGTGACTTAGCTTTTTGACATGTAGTGCATCGAGCAATAAAACGCTCAACATCCCGTCTCATCTTTGGCCAAAAGAAATGTGTAGCAAGTACGTTGATAAGGACATCAATACAATTGTTACACCCACAGCCCCTGCTGCTATACATACTGGACCAATTACTAGAGCTCGTGCACGCCAACTAAATTACCAGGTACTTTCGTTTCTTGGTAATGATTCTAATGTTCATGAGAATATGATGCTGCCTAAATTGGATACATTTGTTTTGCTTACAAATGAAGGGCCTAGCTTGGAGAAGGATGAACATTGGAGCAAGAACAAGCATGGAGATGATGGCATGCGCAAGGGAAACAATAACGGAGTTACAAGTGATGATTTCAGGACTTTGAAGCCACCATAATGGGTGCATGAAGCCTTGGACGAAATATACAAGATGCCACTTCATAAATTTCGTCCCGAGGCTATTTTAGGTGCTGCGTCACCTTATTATTGGGCCAGGCCCATGTAATTTCGAAATACATAAGTATAGGCTATTTTTAGAGTCCGTATGTGTGGGGAAACAAGAGATAGGGTTGATTTCGGACCCCTCCACCAAGGGCCACGAAATTCCCACCTCTTCCTCCATATATACAGCCCTTAGGGCATCGTTTAGACTTTGGGTTTTGTTTAGATTAAAAGTTCGCCATAGCTGCAACTTCGCGTACTTCGTTTGTGTTCAACGACCAGACAAAGGCGTCACAGAACCCCACCTTGATCAATAAAGCTTTCATCTTATATTCGCAATATCCAGATTGCAATCTTAGTTTCTTGCTTGTTCTTCGTTTGCTCGCAGGAAACAGACCCTCGTGGTCAGGTTGATCGTGCTCCGGCGTGGTCAATAACCTCTCGGAGTTGGTTTAGCGATTGCTAAGGCGCGACGTCCTCGCACGTTCGTAGTCGGATCGTCAAAGTCGACTTCCACCAAAGCGAAATCCACCATCTCATCGAAAGATCGGGACCCTCGCCTCTATCACCCCAAGAGTGGCTACATCATCTGAGTTGATCATAAGAGGTAATGACAAAGGTACTGATCTTCCATCTCTACATGAGAATGATGAATGCCTTGTCAATTTGAATGCACCATCTGATGAGCTACCCACTACTTTGATCACACCACCTATTTTAGAGGACTACGTTGATAATTTGACTTTGCCATGTGATCAAACAACTGAAATACCAACAATTTTGAGTGCACCCATTTAATTAACTATTGATGCAAAAGAACCAATGTTTAATCATTTTGATATGACCTCTAATCTTGGTGATGATTCTGTGTTGAATGACTTATTGCATGTTTGCTTATTTAAGCATGTTGTAGCATGTAAATTTGATGCAAGTAAGGTTTATTCACCAATGTTGGGATGGTTTAATGATGAACATTGTCAATCTTTTGAAATGAATAAGAGCTTCACTTATATGTGCAAACTGAGTTGCAATATTTTCATGCCTTCTACTTCTTGTGCTAATTTTTTGGCTTTAGATTTTATGAACTATGCAAGTTACTCATCTATTCATGTGTCATATATGCAAAAATCAAGGGAAGTAAAAATGGATGACATATACATATACAACATGTACACCTTGTCTCTTTTGTTAGCCACATTTCAGATTAAGCAACGCCGAGGACGGCTTTATTTTCAAGAAGGGGAGGATGATGAGGACATGACTACCTTGGATATGACCAAAAATATTGCATATATGCATATTTGTCAGGTGATTTCTAGTGCAAACTATTCAATAATCTATTTATGTTATCCAGAACAAAAATACTTACACACTTTTGTGTTTTGTCTAATTGCAGGTGTATGGGACATTTGTACAATACACATATGAAGATAAGGAAGAAAGAGATGTTTATTTGCTGTCCAAAAAGTTCTCTCACGTCACTTTTGGCCCAAGAGAAGATAGAGTCCAAGTCTCTCACGTTCTGGATTCAGATTCAGACTGCACAGACATACCTGACTCAAAACGCACACAAGTTTTTCATACGGACTCCGAATTGGGTGATTCTTTTTTTGTTGGAAACTAGATTTCGTGCACTTTCCAACCCAATTGGAATCACCTTCAAATTCGTCCGGAGCGTTGAGTTGTGGACGAAACAATCTGATGCTGCAGCAGAATCCGAGTCAAACTACAAGTCCAAAGGTGTTACATCACCTCCACTTGGGCCCATTGGCCTTGTACGACCGAGATTTAGTTTTAGGCTGCCTTGGGACGTCCTCCCACCTCCTTGGCCGCCACCCCTTGCTCCTATATAAGTAGATCCATCTAGTAGCTTTTCCTTGGGATTTGTTTAGTTAAAAGTTAGCCATTGCAACTTCGTGTACTTCGTTTGTGTCCAACGACCAGACCAAGACCGCTTCCGGATCCCCACCATTATCAATACCTCATATATATTTGCAATATTCAGATTGCTTTATCATATTCTTGCTTGTTCTTCGATTGCTTGCAGGAATAGACCTTCGTGGTCAGGCTGACCGTGCTTCCGGCATCGTCAGTAACCTCAGGAGATTGGTTTAGCGATTGCTAAGGCGCAACGTCGTGCACGTTTGTAGTCGGATCGTCAAAGTCGTCTCCACCAAATCGATAGTTATCATCTCATCGAAAGATCGGGACCCTCGCCCCTATCAGATTAGGAGGTGTGTTATTACAAGATGGCAAACCCGTTGCATACTTTTCTGAAAAATTGAGTGGGCCTAGTCTGAATTATTCTACTTATGATAAAGAATTATATGCTCTTGTTCGGACTTTAGAAACATGGCAACATTATTTATGGCCCAAAGAATTTGTTATACATTCTGATCATGAATCTTTGAAACATATTAAAAGTCAAGCTAAACTGAATCGTAGACATGCTAAATGGGTTGAATTCATTGAGACTTTCCCTTATGTCATTAAACACAAGAAGGGAAAAGAAAATGTTATTGCTGATGCATTGTCTCGTCGCTATACTATGCTTTCACAACTTGACTTCAAAATATTTGGTTTGGAGACCATCAAAGATCAATATGTGCATGATGCTGATTTTAAAGATGTAATGCAGAATAGTAAAGAAGGAAGAATGTGGAACAAGTTTGTCGTTAACGATGGATTTGTGTTTCGTGCTAACAAGCTATGCATTCCAGCTAGCTCCGTTCGTCTTTTGTTGTTGCAGGAGGCGCATGGAGGAGGATTAATGGGACACTTTGGTGTGAAGAAGACGGAGGACGTACTTGCTACACATTTCTTTTGGCCAAAGATGAGACGGGATGTTGAGCGTTTTATTGCTCGATGCACTACATGTCTAAAAGCTAAGTCACGACTCAATCCTCATGGTTTATATATGCCTTTGCCTGTACCTAGTGTTCCTTGGGAGGATATATCTATGGACTTTGTTTTAGGTTTACCTCGAACAAAGAAGGGGAGGGATAGCATATTTGTTGTCGTGGATAGATTTTCGAAAATGGCACACTTTATACCATGTCATAAAAGCGATGATGCTGTTAATGTTGCTGATTTGTTCTTTCGTGAAATTATTCGCTTGCATGGTGTGCCAAATACTATTGTTTCAGATCGTGATACTAAATTTCTTAGCCACTTTTGGAGATGTTTATGGGCTAAGTTGGGGACTAAACTGCTTTTTAGTACTACTTGTCACCCCCAAACTGATGGACAAACTGAAGTAGTCAATAGAACGTTGTCTACTATGCTTAGGGCTGTTTTGAAGAATAATAAGAAAATGTGGGAGGAATGCTTGCCTCATATTGAATTTGCTTATAATCGTTCATTGCATTCTACTACTAAGATGTGCCCTTTTGAAGTTGTGTATGGTTTCCTACCTCGTGCACCTATTGATTTGTTGCCTCTTCCATCTTCGGAGAAGGTTAATTTTGATGCTAAACAACGTGCTGAATTGATTTTAAAAATGCATGAGTTAACTAAGGAAAACATTGAGCGTATGAATGCTAAATATAAACTTGCTGGAGATAAGGGTAGAAAACATGTTGTGTTTGCATTGGTTACATTTGCGTAAGGATAGATTTCCTGATTTCCGCAAATCAAAGCTAATGCCACGTGCTGATGGTCCCTTTAAGGTGTTAGAGAAAATAAATGATAATGCATATAAACTTGAGCTGCCTGCAGATTTTGGGGTTAGTCCCACTTTTAACATTGCAGATTTGAAGCCTTATTTGGGTGAAGAAGATGAACTTCCGTCGAGGACGACTTCATTTCAAGAAGGGGAGGATGATGAGGACATCAATACAATTGTTACACCCACAACCCCTGCTGCTATACATACTGGGCCAATTACTAGAACTCGTGCACGCCAACTAAATTACAAGGTACTTTCATTTCTTGGTAATGATTCTAATGTTCATGAGAATATGAGGCTGCCTAAATTGGATACATTTGTTTTGCTTACAAATGAAGGGCCTAGCTTGGAGAAGGATGAACATTGGAGCAAGAACAAGCATGGAGATGATGGCATGCACAAGGGGAACAAGAACGGAGTTACAAGTGATGATTTCAGGACTTTGAAGCCACCATAATGGGTGCATGAAGCCTTGGACGAAATATACAAGATGCCACTTCATAAATTTCGTCCCGAGGCTATTTTAGGTGCTTCGTCACCTTATTATTGGGCCAGGCCCATGTAATTTCGAAATACATAAGTATAGGCTATTTTTAGAGTCCGTATGTGTGGGGAAACAAGAGATAGGGTTGATTTCGGACCCCTCCACCAAGGGCCACGAAATTCCCCCCTCTTCCTCCATATATACAGCCCTTAGGGCATCGTTTAGACTTTGGGTTTTGTTTAGATTAAAAGTTCGCCATAGCTGCAACTTCGCATACTTCATTTGTGTTCAACGACCAGACAAAGGCGTCACAGAACCCCACCTTGATCAATAAAGCTTTCATCTTATATTCGCAATATCCAGATTGCAATCTTAGTTTCTTGCTTGTTCTTCGTTTGCTCGCAGGAAACAGACCCTCGTGGTCAGGTTGATCGTGCTCCGGCGTGGTCAATAACCTCTCGGAGTTGGTTTAGCGATTGCTAAGGCGCGACGTCCTCGCACGTTCGTAGTCGGATCGTCAAAGTCGACTTCCACCAAAGCGATATCCATCATCTCATCGAAAGACGGGACACCTCCGCCTCTATCAGCTAGCATGAAGATGGTGGAGAAGCTATCTCTCACCACAAGACCACATCCACATCCTTACTACATCCAATGGTTCAACAATAGCGGCAAGGTTAAGGTAACACATACTGTTCGTGTGCATTTTGGTATCTCTACATATGCTGATTATGTTGATTGTGATGTGGTACCTATGCAAGCATGTTCCTTATTACTTGGTAGACCATGGCAATTTGATAAAAATTCTGTACACCATGGTATAAACAATCAGTATACTCTTGTTCATAAGGATAAAAATATTACTTTGCTTCCTATGACTCCTAATTCCATTTTGAAAGATGATATTAATAGAGCTAATAAAGCAAAACAGGAGAAACATAAGAGTGAAAATCTGATTGTGGCGAAAGAATTTGAGCAACAAATGAAGCCTAATAATAAACCATCTAGTGTTGCTTCTGAAATTAAATTGAAAAGTGCATGTTTACATGCCACCAAACCTGATATTGATGATCTAGATTTTAGCAAATCTGTTTGCTATGTTTTTGTGTGCAAAGAGGCATTATTTTCATTCGAGGACGTGCCTTCCACTTTGCCTCCTGCTGCCACTAACATTTTGCAGGAGTTCGCTGACGTCTTTCCACAAGATGTTCCACCGGGATTACCACCTATTCGAGGGATTGAGCATCAAATTGACTTAATTCCTGGTGCATCATTACCCAACCGTGCGCCATACCGTACCAATCCAGAGGAGATGAAGGAGATTATGCGTGAAGTACAGGAGCTGCTCGACAAAGGTTATATACGTGAATCCCTTAGTCCTTGTGTTGTTCCTATCATTTTAGTGCCGAAAAAGGATGGTATGTCGCGTATGTGTGTTGATTGTAGAGGCATTAATAATATTCGTTATCGTCATCCTATTCCTAGGCTAGACGACATTCTTGATGAATTGAGTGGCTCTACAATATTCTCCAAAGTTGATTTGCATAGTGGATACCGTCAAATTCGTATGAAATTGAGAGATGAATGGAAAACCACATTTAAAACTAAGTTTGGATTATATGAGTGGTTAGTCATGCCTTTTGGGTTAACTAATGCGCGTAGTACTTTCATGAGGTTAATGAACGAAGTTTTACGTGTTTTCATTGGACGATTTGTGGTAGTCTATTTTGATGATATACTGATTTATAGTAAATCTTTGGAGGAACATTTGGAACATTTACGTGCTGTTTTTATTGTTCTACGTGATGCATGTTTGTTTGGTAACCTTGGAAAGTGCACCTTTTGCACCGACCGAGTATCTTTTCTTGGCTATGTTGTTACTCCACAGGGAATTGAAGTTGATAAAGCCATGATTGAAGCAATTGAGAGTTGGCTGCAGCCCAAAACGGTCACACAAGTGAGGAGTTTCCTTGGCCTTGCTGGTTTCTAGAGGTGTTTTGTGAGAGATTTTAGCACCATTGCTGCACCTCTCAACGAGCTTACAAAGAAGGATGTGCCTTTTGTTTGGTGTACCGCACAGGATGAAGCCTTCACGGTATTGAAAGATAAGTTGACACATGCTCCTTTACTCCAACTTCCTGATTCTAATAAGACTTTTGAGCTTGAATGTGATGCTAGTGGAATTGGATTAGGAGGTGTTT
Organism: Triticum aestivum; assembly: GCF_018294505.1. NCBI lineage: Eukaryota > Viridiplantae > Streptophyta > Magnoliopsida > Poales > Poaceae > Triticum > Triticum aestivum. Next base: position 287,638,283 of record NC_057809.1, read on the forward strand.
TATTACAAGATGGTAAACCTGTTGCATACTTTTCTGAAAAATTAAGTGGGCCTACTCTGAACTATTCTACTTATGATAAAGAATTATATGCTCTTGTTCGGACCTTAGAAACATGGCAACATTATTTATGGCCCAAGGAATTTGTTATACATTCTGATCATGAATCCTTGAAACACATTAAAAGTCAAGCAAAACTGAACCATAGACATGCTAAATGGGTTGAATTCATTGAGACTTTCCCTTATGTCATTAAACACAAGAAGGGTAAAGAAAATGTTATTGCTGATGCTTTGTCTCGTCGTTGTACTATGTGATGAGGACATCAATACCATTGTTACACCCACAGCCCCTACTGTTACATATACTGGACCAATTACTAGAGCTCGCGCACGCCAATTAAATTTCCAGGTACTTTCGTTTCTTGGTAACGATTCTAATGTTCATGAGATTATGATGCTGCCTAAATTGGATACATTTGTTTTGCTTACAAATGAAGGGCCTAGCTTGGAGAAGGATGAACATTGGAGCAAGAACACGCATGGAGTTGATGGCATGCGCAAGGGGATCAAGAACGGAGTTACAAGTCATGGTTTCAGGACTTTGAAGCCGCCATAAGGAGTACATGAAGCCTTGGACGAAATATACAAGATGCCACTTCATAATATTCGTCCATAGGCTATTCTAGGTGCTGCGTCACCTTATTAATGGGCCAGGCCCATGTAATTTCGAAATACTTAAGTATAGGCTATTTTTAGAGTCCGTATGTGTGGGGAAACAAGTGTTAGGGTTGGTTTCGGACCCCACCCTCAAGGGCCACGAAATTCCCCCCTCTTCCTCCATATATACAGCCCTTAGGGCGTCGTTTGGACTTTGGGTTTTGTTTAGATTAAAAGTTCGCCATAGTTGCAACTTCACGTACTTCGTTTGTGTCCAACGACCAGACCAAGACGTCACAGAACCCCACCTTGATCAATAAAGCTTGCATCTTATATTCGCAATATCCCGATTGCAATCTCAGTTTCTTGCTTGTTCTTTGTTTGCTCGCAGGAAACAGACCCTCGTGGTCAGGTTGATCGTGCTCCGGCGTGGTCAATAACACTCGGAAGTTGGTTTAGCGATTGCTAAGGCGCGACGTCTCGCACGTTCGTAGTCGAATCGTCAAGGTCGACTCCCACAGAAAACGATAGCCACCATCTCATCGAAACATCGGGACACCTTAGCCTCTATCACTATGCTTTCACAACTTGACTTTAAAATATTTTGTTTGGAGACCATCAAAGATGAATATATGCATGATGATGAATTTAAAGATGTATTGCAGAATGGTAAGGAACGGAGAACTTGGAACAAGATCGTTCTTAATGATGGATTTGTGTTTCGTGCTAACAAGCTATGCATTCCAGCTAGCTCCGTTCGTCTTTTGTTGTTGTTGTAGGAGGTGCATGGAGGAGGATTAATGGGACACTTTGGCATCAAGAAGACGGATGATATACTTGCTACACATTTCTTTTGGCTAAAGATGAGACGGGATGTTGAGCGTTTTGTTGCTCGCTGCACTACATGTCAAAAAGCTAAGTCACGACTCAATCCTCATGGTTTATATATGCCTTTGCCTGTACCTAGTGTTCCTTGGGAGGATATATCTGTGGACTTAGTTTTAGGTTTACCTCGAACAAAGAAGGGGAGGGATAGCATATTTGTTGTCGTGGATAGGTTCTCGAAAATGGCACACTTTATACCATGTCATAAAAGCGATGATGCTGTTAATGTTGCTGATTTGTTCTTTCGTGAAATTATTCGCTTGCATGGTGTGCCAAATACTATTGTTTCAGATCATGATACTAAATTTCTTAGCCACTTTTGGAGATGTTTATGGGCTAAGTTGGGGACTAAACTCCCTTTTAGCACTACATGTCACCCCGAAACTGATGGACAAACTGAAGTAGTCAATAGGACATTATCTACTATGCTTAGGGTTGTTTTGAAGAATAATAAGAAAATGTGGGAAGAATGCTTGGCTCATATGGAATTTGCTTATAATCGTTCATTGCATTCTACTACTAAGATGTGCCCTTTTGAAATTGTGTATGGTTTCCTACCTCGTGCACCTATTGATTCGTTGCCTCTTCCATCTTCGGAGAAGGTTAATTTTGATGCTAAAGAACGTGCTGAATTGATTTTAAAAATGCATGAGTTAACTAAGGACAACATTGAGCGTATGAATGCTAAATATAAACTTGATGGAGACAAGGGTAGAAAACATGTTGTGTTGGCACCTGGAGATCTTGTTTGGTGACATTTGCATAAGGATAGATTTCCTAATTTGCGCAAATTAAAGCTAATGCCACATGCTGATGGTCCTTTTAAGGTGTTAGAGAAAATAAATGATAATGCATATAAACTTGAGCTGCCTGCAGATTTTGGGGTTAGTCCCACTTTTAACATTGCAGATTTGAAGCCTTATTTGGGTGAGGAAGATGAGCTTTCGTCGAGGACGACTTCATTGCAAGAAGGGGAGGATGGTCAGGACATCAATACCATTGTTACACCCACAGCCCCTGCTGTTATACATACTGGACCAATTACTAAATCTCGCACACGCCAATTGAATTATCAGGTACTTTCGTTTCTTAGTAACGATTCTAATGTTCATGAGAATATGATGCTTCCTAAATTGGATACATTTGTTTTGCTTACAAATGAAGGGCCTAGCTTGGACAAGAAAGATGAATCTTGGAGCAAGTTCAAGCATGGAGATGATGGCATGCGCAAGGGGAACAAGAACAGAGTTACAAGTGATGATTCCAGGACTTTGAAGCCACCATAATGGGTGCATGAAGCCTTGGACGAAATATATACAAGATGCCACTTCATAAATTTCGTCCAGAGGCTATTGTAGGTGCTGTGTCACCTTATTATTGGGCCAGGCCCATGTATTCTCGAAATACTTAAGTATAGGCTATTTTTAGAGTCCGTATGTGTGGGGAAACAAGAGTTAGGGTTTGTTTCGGACCCCTCCACCAAGGGCCACGAAATTCCCCCTCTCTCCTCCATATATACAGCCCTTAGGGCATCATTTAGACTTTGGGGTTTTGTTTAGATTAAAAGTTCGCCATAGCTGCAACTTCACGTACTTCGTTTGTGTCCAACGACCAGACCAAGACGTCATAGAACCCCACCTTGATCAATAAAGCTTTCATCTAATATTCACAATATCTAGATTGCAATCTCAGTTTCTTGCTTGTTCTTCGTTTGCTCGCAGGAAACATACCCTCGTGGTCAGGTTGATCGTGCTTTGGCATGGTCAATAACCCCTCGGAAGTTGGTTTAGCGATTTCTAAGGCACGATGTCTCGCACGTTCATAGTCGGATCATCAAGGTCGACTCCCACAGAAATGATAGCCACCATCTCATCAAAACACCGGGACACCTTTGCCTCTATCAGCAGGAGTACTTAACAACCTGAACTGAAAACCAGCATGGGCACTTAACAACCAAAGCTGAAAGCAGTATGAGTACTTATACAGGTTCAACCATACAAAGCACGCCTCGAACAGTGCTACTCTGCCTACAGTTAACCAAGGGTGAGGCTGCCAAGCCCCAGGACAAGGCCCAGGCGCCACCCCGCGCATCCACAACCTTCTGAAAGCGGCTTCATGATAGAGACAAAGGTGTCCCGTCTTTCGATGAGAAGATGGATATCGCTTTGGTGGAAGTCGACTTTGACGATCCGACTACGAACGTGCGAGGACGTCGCGCCTTAGCAATCGCTAAACCAACTCCGAGAGGTTATTGACCACGCCGGAGCACGATCAACCTGACCACGAGGGTCTGTTTCCTGCGAGCAAACGAAGAACAAGCAAGAAACTAAGATTGCAATCTGGATATTGCGAATATAAGATGAAAGCTTTATTGATCAAGGTGGGGTTCTGTGACGCCTTTGTCTGGTCGTTGAACACAAACGAAGTACGCGAAGTTGCAGCTATGGCGAACTTTTAATCTAAACAAAACCCAAAGTCTAAACGATGCCCTAAGGGCTGTATATATGGAGGAAGAGGGGGGAATTTCGTGGCCCTTGGTGGAGGGGTCCGAAATCAACCCTATCTCTTGTTTCCCCACACATACGGACTCTAAACATAGCCTATACTTATGTATTTCGAAATTACATGGGCCTGGCCCAATAATAAGGTGACGCAGCACCTAAAATAGCCTCGGGACGAAATTTATGAAGTGGCATCTTGTATATTTCGTCCAAGGCTTCATGCACCCATTATGGTGGCTTCAAAGTCCTGAAATCATCACTTGTAACTCCGTTCTTGTTCCCCTTGCGCATGCCATCATCTCCATGCTTGTTCTTGCTCCAATGTTCATCCTTCTCCAAGCTAGGCCCTTCATTTGTAAGCAAAACAAATGTATCCAATTTAGGCAGCATCATATTCTCATGAACATTAGAATCATTACCAAGAAACGAAAGTACCTGGTAATTTAGTTGGCGTGCACGAGCTCTAGTAATTGGTCCAGTATGTATAGCAGCAGGGGCTGTGGGTGTAACAATTGTATTGATGTCCTCATCACCAAGGGAGTTGTGAAGGAACATTCTGTGCGCGTCATAATAGACGGAGGGAGCTGCAACGACTTGGCTAGCATGGAGATGGTGGAGAAGCTTTCTCTCACCACAAGACCACATCCACATCCTTACTACATCCAATGGGTCAACAACAGCGGCAAGGTTAAGGTAACACGTACTGTTCGTGTGCATTTTAGTATCTCTATATATGCTGATTATGTTGATTGTGATGTGGTACCTATGCAAGCATGTTCCTTATTACTTGGTAGACCATGGCAATTTGATAAAAATTCTGTACACCATGGTAGAAACAATCACTATACTCTTGTTCATAAGGATAAAAATATTACTTTGCTTCCTATGACTCCTGATTCCATTTTGAAAGATGATATTAATAGAGCTAATAAAGCAAAACAGGAGAAGAATAAGAGTGAAAATCAGATTGTGGCAAAAGAATTTGAGCAACAAATGAAGCCTAATAATAAACCATCTAGTGTTGCTTCTGAAATTAAATTGAAAAGTGCATGTTTATTTGCCACCAAATCTGATATTGATGAGCTAGATTTCAGCAAATCTGTTTGCTATGCTTTTGTGTGCAAAGAGGCATTATTTTCATTTGAGGACGTGCCTTCCTCTTTGCCTCCTGCTGTCACTAACATTTTGCAGGAGTTCGCTGACGTCTTTCCACAAGATGTGCCACCGGGATTACCGCCTATTCGAGGGATTGAGCATCAGATTGACTTAATTCCTGGTGCTTCACTGCCAAACCGTGCACCATACCGTACCAATCCAGAGGAGACGAAGGAGATTATGTGTCAAGTACAAGAGCTTCTCGACAAAGGTTATATACGCGAATCCCTTAGTCCTTGTGCTGTTCCTATTATTCTAGTGCCGAAAAAGGATGGTACATCACGTATGTGTGTTGATTGTAGAGGCATTAATAATATTACTATTCGTTATAGTCATCCTATTCCTAGGCTAGATGATATGCTTGATGAATTGAGTGGCTCTACAATATTCTCCAAAGTTGATTTGCGTAGTGGCTACCATCAAATTCGTATGAAATTGGGAGATGAATGGAAAACAGCATTTAAAACTAAGTTTGGATTATATGAGTGGTTAGTCATGCCTTTTGGGTTAACTAATGCACCTAGTACTTTCATGAGATTAATGAACGAAGTTTTACGTGCTTTCATTGGACGATTTGTGGTAGTTTACTTTGATGACATATTGATTTATAGCAGATCTTTGGAAGAACATTTGGAACATTTACGTGTTGTTTTTATTGCTCTACGTGATGCACGTTTGTTTGGTAACCTTGGGAAGTGCACCTTTTGCACCGACCGAGTATCTTTTCTTGGCTATGTTGTTACTCCAAAGGGAATTGAAGTTGATAAAGCCAAGATTGAAGCTATTGAGAGTTGGCCGCAGCCCAAAACGGTCACACAAGTGAGGAGTTTTCTTGGCCTCGCTGGATTCTATAGGCGTTTTGTGAGAGATTTCAGCACCATTGCTGCACCTCTCAATGAGCTTACAAAGAAAGATGTGCCTTTTCTTTGGGGTACCGCACAGGAAGAAGCCTTCACGGTATTGAAAGATAAGTTGACACATGCTCCTTTACTCCAACTTCCTGATTTTAATAAGACTTTTGAGCTTGAATGTGATGCTAGTGGAATTGGATTAGGAGGTGTGTTATTACAAGATGGCAAACCTGTTGCATACTTTTCTGAAAAATTGAGTGGGCATAGTCTGAATTATTCTACTTATGATAAAGAATTATATGCTCTTGTTCGGACTTTAGAAACATGGCAACATTATTTATGGCCCAAAGAATTTGTTATACATTCTGATCATGAATCTTTGAAACATATTAAAAGTCAAGCTAAACTGAATCGTAGACATGCTAAATGGGTTGAATTCATTGAGACTTTCCCTTATGTCATTAAACACAAGAAGGGAAAAGAAAATGTTATTGCTGATGCATTGTCTCGTCGCTATACTATGCTTTCACAACTTGACTTCAAAATATTTGGTTTGGAGACCATCAAAGATCAATATGTGCATGATGCTGATTTTAAAGATGTAATGTAGAATTGTAAAGAAGGAAGAATGTGGAACAAGTTTGTCGTTAACGATGGATTTGTGTTTCGTGCTAACAAGCTATGCATTCCAGCTAGCTCCGTTCGTCTTTTGTTGTTGCAGGAGGCGCATTGATAGAGGCGGAGGTGTCCCGTCTTTGGATGAGATGATGGATTTCGCTTTGGTGGAAATTGATTTTGACGATCCGACTACGAACGTGCGAGGACGTCGCGCCTTAGCAATCGCTAAACCAACTCCGAGAGGTTATTGACCACGCCGGAGCACGATCAACCTGACCACGAGGGTCTGTTTCCTGCGAGCAAACGAAGAACAAGCAAGAAACTGAGATTGCAATCTGGATATTGCAAATATAAGATGAAAGCTTTATTGATCAAGGTGGGGTTCTGTGACGCCTTTGTCTGGTCGTTGAACACAAACGAAGTACGCGAAGTTGCAGCTATGGCGAACTTTTAATCTAAACAAAACCCAAAGTCTAAACGATGCCCTAAGGGCTGTATATATGGAGGAAGAGGGGGGAATTTCGTGGCCCTTGGTGGAGGGGTCCGAAATCAACCCTATCTCTTGTTTCCCCACACATACGGACTCTAAAAATAGCCTATACTTATGTATTTCGAAATTACATGGGCCTGGCCCAATAATAAGGTGACGCAGCACCTAAAATAGCCTCGGGACGAAATTTATGAAGTGGCATCTTGTATATTTCGTCCAAGGCTTCATGCACCCATTATGGTGGCTTCAAAGTCCTGAAATCATCACTTGTAACTCCGTTCTTGTTTCCCTTGCGCATGCCATCATCTGCATGCTTGTTCTTGCTCCAATGTTCATCCTTCTCCAATCTAGGCCCTTCATTTGTAAGCAAAACAAATGTATCCAATTTAGGCAGCATCATATTCTCATGAACATTAGAATCATTACAAAGAAACGAAAGTACCTGGTAATTTAGTTGGCGTGCACGAGCTCTAGTAATTGGTCCAGTATGTATAGCAGCAGGGCCTGTGGGTGTAACAATTGTATTGATGTCCTCATCATCCTCCCCTTCTTGAAATGAAGTCGTCCTCGACGAAAGTTCATCTTCCTCACCCAAATAAGGCTTCAAATCTGCAATGTTAAAAGTGGGACTAACCCCAAAATCTACAGGCAGCTCAAGTTTATATGCATTATCATTTATTTTCTCTAACGCCTTAAAGGGACCATCAGCACGTGGCATTAGCTTTGATTTGCGCAAATCAGGAAATCTATCCTTACGCAAATGTAACCAAACAAGATCTCCAGGTGCAAACACAACATGTTTTCTACCCTTATCTCCAGCAAGTTTATATTTAGCATTCATACGCTCAATGTTTTCCTTAGTTAACTCATGCATTTTTAAAATCAATTCAGCACGTTGTTTAGCATCAAAATTAACCTTCTCCGAAGATGGAAGAGGCAACAAATCAATAGGTGCACGAGGTAGGAAACCATACACAACTTCAAAAGGGCACATCTTAGTAGTAGAATGCAATGAACGATTATAAGCAAATTCAATATGAGGCAAGCATTCCTCCCACATTTTCTTATTATTCTTCAAAACAGCCCTAAGCATAGTAGACAACGTTCTATTGACTACTTCAGTTTGTCCATCAGTTTGGGGGTGACAAGTAGTACTAAAAAGCAGTTTAGTCCCCAACTTAGCCCATAAACATCTCCAAAAGTGGCTAAGAAATTTAGTACCACGATCTGAAACAATAGTATTTGGCACACCATGCAAGCGAATAATTTCACGAAAGAACAAATCAGCAACATTAACAGCATCATCGCTTTTATGACATGGTATAATGATAGGGGAAAAGGTGTCCCGTCTTTCGATGAGATGGTGGATTTCGCTTTGGTGGAAGTCGACTTTGACGATCCGACTACGAACGTGCGAGGACGTCGCGCCTTAGCAATCGCTAAACCAACTCCGAGAGGTTATTGACCACGCCGGAGCACGATCAACCTGACCACGAGGGTCTGTTTCCTGCGAGCAAACGAAGAACAAGCAAGAAACTAAGATTGCAATCTGGATATTGCGAATATAAGATGAAAGCTTTATTGATCAAGGTGGGGTCCTGTGACGCCTTTGTCTGGTCGTTGAACACAAACGAAGTACGCGAAGTTGCAGCTATGGCGAACTTTTAATCTAAACAAAACCCAAAGTCTAAACGATGCCCTAAGGGCTGTATATATGGAGGAAGAGGGGGGAATTTCGTGGCCCTTGGTGGAGGGGTCCGAAATCAACCCTATCTCTTGTTTCCCCACACATACGGACTCTAAAAATAGCCTATACTTATGTATTTCGAAATTACATGGGCCTGGCCCAATAATAAGGTGACGCAGCACCTAAAATAGCCTCGGGACGAAATTTATGAAGTGGCATCTTGTATATTTCGTCCAAGGCTTCATGCACCCATTATGGTGGCTTCAAAGTCCTGAAATCATCACTTGTAACTCCGTTATTGTTCCCCTTGCGCATGCCATCATCTCCATGCTTGTTCTTACTCCAATGTTCATCCTTCTCCAAGCTAGGCCCTTCATTTGTAAGCAAAACAAATGTATCCAATTTAGGCAGCATCATATTCTCATGAACATTAGAATCATTACCAAGAAACGAAAGTACCTGGTAATTTAGTTGGCGTGCACGAGCTCTAGTAATTGGTCCAGTATGTATAGCAGCAGGGGCTGTGGGTGTAACAATTGTATTGATGTCCTCATCAGTAAATGTTCCAAATGTTCTTCCAAAGATCTGCTATAAATCAATATGTCATCAAAGTAAACTACCACAAATCGTCCAATGAAAGCACGTAAAACTTCGTTCATTAATCTCATGAAAGTACTAGGTGCATTAGTTAACCCAAAAGGCATGACTAACCACTCATATAATCCAAACTTAGTTTTAAATGCTGTTTTCCATTCATCTCCCAATTTCATACGAATTTGATGGTAGCCACTACGCAAATCAACTTTGGAGAATATTGTAGAGCCACTCAATTCATCAAGCATATCATCTAGCCTAGGAATAGGATGACGATAACGAATAGTAATATTATTAATGCCTCTACAATCAACACACATACGTGATGTACCATCCTTTTTCGGCACTAGAATAATAGGAACAGCACAAGGACTAAGGGATTCGCGTATATAACCTTTGTCGAGAAGCTCTTGTACTTGACGCATAATCTCCTTCGTCTCCTCTGGATTGGTACGGTAAGGTGCACGATTTGGCAGTGAAGCACCGGGAATTAAGTCAATCTGATGCTCAATCCCTCGAATAGGCGGTAATCCCGGTGGCACGTCTTGTGGAAAAACGTCAGCGAACTCCTGCAAAATGTTAGTGACAGCAGGAGGCAAAGAGGAAGGCACGTCCTCGAATGAAAATAATGCCTCTTTGCACACAAAAGCATAGCAAACAGATTTGCTGAAATCTAGCTCATCAATATCAGATTTGGTGGCAAATAAACATGCACTTTTCAATTTAATTTCAGAAACAACACTAGATGGTTTATTATTAGGCTTCATTTGTTGCTCAAATTCTTTTGCCACAATCTGATTTTCACTCTTATTCTTCTCCTGTTGTGCTTTATTAGCTCTATTAATATCATCTTTCAAAATGGAATCAGGAGTCATAGGAAGCAAAGTAATATTTTTATCCTTATGAACAAGAGTGTAGTGATTGTTTCTACCATGGTGTACAGAATTTTTATCAAATTGCCATGGTCTACCAAGTAATAAGGAACATGCGTGCATAGGTACCACATCACAATCAACATAATCAGCATATGTAGAGATACTAAAATGCACACGAACAGTACGTGTTACCTTAACCTTGCCGCTGTTGTTGAACCATTGGATGTAGTAAGGATGTGGATGTGGTCTTATGGTGAGAGAAAGCTTCTCCACCATCTCCATGCTAGCCAAGTTGTTGCAGCTCCCTCCGTCTATGATGACGCGCACAGAACGTTCCTTCACAACTCCCTTGGTATGGAACAAATTGTGCCTCTGATTTTGCTCAGCTTGTGTGACCTGCACACTCAAAACACGTTGAGCAACTAAACATTCATACCTGTCAGCGTCTTCAGGAGCCATGTATTGCGTCTCATTATCAGAATCATCTCCACCATGTTCTTCACGTGTAATAAGAGCCAAAGTCTCCTCATCATAGTCACTAGCGGACTCATATCCACCATCCGCGGTAGCAATCATCACACGCGGAGATTTGCATTCCCTCGCATAATGACCTCCTCCCTTACAACGACGACAAATAATATCACTTGTGTGCCCTGTTGATGCCATGGAAGAAGAAGAACGCTGTGCAGGCCCCGCAGGTGCGCTCTTGGCAGATAATGGTGGTTGTTCCTGTTTTCTTGTATCACGGCTGGAGGTGGCACCGGATGGAGGTGCTGGTGCAGTTGAAGTAGAAGATGCACGTGGTGTCCATGATGAAGGTCGGCCTGCAGAAAAGTTAGTTCGCCCCAATGCTTGTCGATCCTGCACTTCACGTTCAGCTTTACAAGCAAGATGGAATAAACGAGTGATATTAGTATACTCCTTATAGTCTAGAATGGTCTGAATCTCTCTATTTAATCCACCCAGAAAACGTGCAAGCATAGCTTCATTCTCCTCAACAATACCACATCTAATCATGCCAGTTTGTAATTCCTGATAATATTCTTCTACAGAATTTTTTCCTTGTCTTAAACGCTGCAATTTTTGAAGCAATTCACGTTGATAATATGGTGGAAACCAACGCGTACGCATAGCAGTTTTCAAAGCAGCCCAAGTAGTTGGAATAGGATATAATCTACAATGTTCAGACCACCATACACATGCAAAACTAGTGAAAGCACAAACAGCAGCAGCAACTCGTCTCTCCTCAGGATATTGTAAACATGTAAATCGTTGTTCAGTTTCTAACTCCCAAGTAAGATATATATCAGGAACATATCTACCCTCAAATGGTGGAATATTCAATTTCAGTTTAGGAATATGGACATCATCGCGTACCTGAGGTGGTGGTGCAGGCCTACCATTACGAATATATACCTGAGGTCGACCTGCTGGTGGTGGTGCTGGTGGCTGCTCGTAGATCTGATTTTGATCAACCTCATCCTCATAATCGCCCGCATACTCATCATCCTCCTGGGTACCAGCAACAGCAGTAGCAGGAGCCACAGAAGTATCAACAGTAGCACCAACAGTTTGGCCAAACGCAAGAGGAACACGGCTCGCTCGGCGAAGGTCTATTTCGCGACGTGGAGGTAGTCGTTGTTGTTGTTGTTGTTGGAGAGGTGCGTTAGGTGCAGCGGGTGGTGGTGGTGGAAGACGCGCGAGCAATTCATTAAATCTGTTATCGAGCTTTGTTTCGAACGTCTTCTCAAGGCCAGTGATCTTCTCCATGGCCTCCTCAAAATTGTTCAGCACATCTTGCACCTGTTCAGTCATCATTTGCTGAAACTTATCATGAAGCTCCTTGTTCGATAAATTCTCCCAGTCAATCTCGTCGGCTTGTGATCCTGGCATGCTTAGCAGCAATAGAAACACACAAGAATATGATCCTACAGACTACGAACAAGTGGTGGTGGTGGGTGTCACAAATACGTTAAGCAAAACTCAAATTCTTACCAGTTCTTACCCAGCAACAGGCGGTGATCGGCAACCGTTGTGATAGAGGCTAAGGTGTCCCGTCTTTCGATGAGATGGTGCATTTCGCTTTGGTGGAAGTCGACTTTGACGATCCGACTACGAACGTGCGAGGACGTCGCGCCTTAGCAATCGCTAAACCAACTCCGAGAGGTTATTGACCATGCCAGAGCACGATCAACCTGACCACGAGGGTCTGTTTCCTGCGAGCAAACGAAGAACAAGCAAGAAACTAAGATTGCAATCTGGATATTGCGAATATAAGATGAAAGCTTTATTGATCAAGGTGGGGTTCTGTGACGCCTTTGTCTGGTCGTTGAACACAAACGAAGTACGCGAAGTTGCAGCTATGGCGAACTTTTAATCTAAACAAAACCCAAAGTCTAAACGATGCCCTAAGGGCTGTATATATGGAGGAAGAGGGGGGAATTTCGTGGCCCTTGGTGGAGGGGTCCGAAATCAACCCTATCTCTTGTTTCCCCACACATACGGACTCAAAAAATAGCCTATACTTATGTATTTCGAAATTACATGGGCCTGGCCCAATAATAAGGTGACGCAGCACCTAAAATAGCCTCGGGACGAAATTTATGAAGTGGCATCTTGTATATTTCGTCCAAGGCTTCATGCACCCATTATGGTGGCTTCAAAGTCCTGAAATCATCACTTGTAACTCCGTTCTTGTTCCCCTTGCGCATGCCATCATCTCCATGCTTGTTCTTGCTCCAATGTTCATCCTTCTCCAAGCTAGGCCCTTCATTTGTAAGCAAAACAAATGTATCCAATTTAGGCAGCATCATATTCTCATGAACATTAGAATCATTACCAAGAAACGAAAGTACCTGGTAATTTAGTTGGCGTGCACGAGCTCTAGTAATTGGTCCAGTATGTATAGCAGCAGGGGCTGTGGGTGTAACAATTGTATTGATGTCCTCATCAGGTCTTGTGGTGAGAGAAAGCTTCTCCACCATCTCCATGCTAGCCAAGTTGTTGCAGCTCCCTCCGTCTATGATGACGCGCACAGAACGTTCCTTCACAACTCCCTTGGTATGGAACAAATTGTGCCTCTGATTTTGCTCAGCTTGTGTGACCTGCACACTCAAAACACGTTGAGCAACTAAACATTCATACCTGTCAGCGTCTTCAGGAGCCATGTATTGCGTCTCATGATCAGAATCATCTCCACCATGTTCTTCACGTGTAATAAGAGCCAAAGTCTCCTCATCATAGTCACTAGCGGACTCATATCCACCATCCGTGGTAGCAATCATCACACGCGGAGATTTGCATTCTCTCGCATAATGACCTCCTCCCTTACAACGACGACAAATAATATCACTTGTGTGCCCTGTTGATGCCATGGAAGAAGAAGAACGCTGTGCAGGCCCCGCAGGTGCGCTCTTGGCAGATAATGGTGGTTGTGCCTGTTTTCTTGTATCACGGCTGGAGGTGGCACCGGATGGAGGTGTTGGTGCAGTTGAAGTAGAAGATGCACGTGGTGTCCATGATGAAGGTCGGCCTGCAGAAAAGTTAGTTCGCCCCAATGCTTGTCGATCCTGCACTTCACGTTCAGCTTTACAAGCAAGATGGAATAAACGAGTGATATTAGTATACTCCTTATAGTCTAAAATGGTCTGAATCTCTCTATTTAATCCACCCAGAAAACGTGCAAGCATAGCTTCATTCTCCTCAACAATACCACATCTAATCATGCCAGTTTGTAATTCCTGATAATATTCTTCTACAGAATTTTTTCCTTGTCTTAAACGCTGCAATTTTTGAAGCAATTCACGTTGATAATATGGTGGAACCCAACGCGTACGCATAGCAGTTTTCAAAGCAGCCCAAGTAGTTGGAATAGGATATAATCTACAATGTTCAGACCACCATACACATGCAAAACTAGTGAAAGCACAAACAGCAGCAGCAACTCGTCTCCCCTCAGGATATTGTAAACATGTAAATCGTTGTTCAGTTTCTAACTCCCAAGTAACATATATATCAGGAACATATCTACCCTCAAATGGTGGAATATTCAATTTCAGTTTAGGAATATGGACATCATCTCGTACCTGAGGTGGTGGTGCAGGCCTACCATTACGAATATATACCTGAGGTCGACCTGCTGGTGGTGGTACAGGTGGCTGCACGTAGTGTTGATTTTGATCAACCTCATCCTCATAATCTCCCACATAATCATCCTCCTCCACATCAGCAGCAGGAGCCACAGAAGTATCAACAGCAGCACCAACAGTTTGGCAAAACGCAAGAGGAACACGGCTTGCTCGGCGGAGGTCTGCTTCGCGACGTGGAGGTAGTCGTTGTTGTTGTTGTTGGAGGAGAGGTGCGTTAGGTGCAGCGGGTGGTGGTGGTGGAAGACGCGCGAGCAATTCATTAAACTTGTTATCGAGCTTTGTTTCGAACGTCTTCTCAAGGCCAGTGATCTTCTCCATGGCCTCTTCAAAATTGCTCAGCACATCTTGTACCTGTTCAGTCATCATTTGCTGAAACTTATCATGAAGCTCCTTGTTCGATAAGTTCTCCCAGTCAATCTCGTCGGCTTGTGATCCTGGCATGGTTAGCAGCAATAGAAACACACAAGAATATGATCCTACAGACTACTAAGAAGTGGTGGTGGTGTATCACAAATCTGTCAAGCAAATCTCAAATTCTTACCAGTTCTTACCCAGCAGCAGGCGGTGATCGGCAACCGTTGTAGTCAAAAACTCTCAAAGCTTGGATAGAGCGATTACCAGGGAGAGTCAAACACACGACGTAGATGTATGTGGAGCTGGGAAGGCTTATAGTATGGTAGCAAAAAGGGTCAACAATAATCAATTCAGAGATGCAAAGTTGAATAAACGCTCAACGACGGTACTGTGCTGGTCCTAGGCTAGACTGTGCTAGAGACGCGAGCCTAGAACACCAACAAAATCACGGCGCGGCACGTAAACAAGGGAAAAGCACACTCTGAATTTTTTTTTCGCTCTTTTTTTTTGCGCTCTTTTTTTTTTGCGCTGCTTTTTTTTTGCGAAAAATCACTATAATGGCGAGTGTCTCAAAACTCTTCCTAGGTCAAACTGACAGGATGGGCACGAAATTTTTTTTCGACCAAATTTTTTTTTTCGACTGCCCGGACCCAAAAACTGGAAACAGGTCAAAAAAAAACTTCCTATAATGGCACCTGTCTCAAAACACTCAGAAACACCTAAAAATAGGATAGCCAGAAATTTTTTCGAAAAATGCGTTTTCGAATTTTTTTTTTTCCGAAACCTACTCCGGCAAGGAAACACGAATCGGAAACTAGATGGATCTCGAAAACAACCCTAATAATCAAGGAACTCGGATTGGTGGTGGATATATGGTGGTGGTATATGGCAGCGGTGGTGGTAGCGGTGGTAGTATATGGATATGGATATGAATCGGTGGTGGTATATGAATCGGTGGTGGTATATGGATACGGATTCGGAGCGGTGGCGGATAAGCGGTGGTGGTAGATGGCAGGGGCGATGATGATGGTGCGGCGGCGGCGTGACAACTTATGACCAGAACTCGAAACTCTAAAAGACTAGACTCTAAGACCAGCAACTAGACACGATGATGCAACCGCAAATTCAACAAAGCAAAACCCTAAAAAGATTATGCAAAGGCTCAGATTGGTTCGGATATGATGAACTAACCCTAATTTTTTTTGTGGCTTTTTCGTGGACTGTAGGTATGAAGAACAGACTCGATCTAAACTATGAAAAACTGTAAAATCTCACCGAGCAACCTGGAAATCTGATACCACTTGATAGAGACAAAGGTGTCCCGTCTTTCGATGAGAAGATGGATATCGCTTTGGTGGAAGTCGACTTTGACGATCCGACTACGAACGTGCGAGGACGTCGCGCCTTAGCAATCGCTAAACCAACTCCGAGAGGTTATTGACCACGCCGGAGCACGATCAACCTGACCACGAGGGTCTGTTTCCTGCGAGCAAACGAAGAACAAGCAAGAAACTAAGATTGCAATCTGGATATTGCGAATATAAGATGAAAGCTTTATTGATCAAGGTGGGGTTCTGTGACGCCTTTGTCTGGTCGTTGAACACAAACGAAGTACGCGAAGTTGCAGCTATGGCGAACTTTTAATCTAAACAAAACCCAAAGTCTAAACGATGCCCTAAGGGCTGTATATATGGAGGAAGAGGGGGGAATTTCGTGGCCCTTGGTGGAGGGGTCCGAAATCAACCCTATCTCTTGTTTCCCCACACATACGGACTCTAAAAATAGCCTATACTTATGTATTTCGAAATTACATGGGCCTGGCCCAAAAATAAGGTGACGCAGCACCTAAAATAGCCTCGGGACGAAATTTATGAAGTGGCATCTTGTATATTTCGTCCAAGGCTTCATGCACCCATTATGGTGGCTTCAAAGTCCTGAAATCATCACTTGTAACTCCGTTCTTGTTCCCCTTGCGCATGCCATCATCTCCATGCTTGTTCTTGCTCCAATGTTCATCCTTCTCCAAGCTAGGCCCTTCATTTGTAAGCAAAACAAATGTATCCAATTTAGGCAGCATCATATTCTCAAGTACATTAGAATCATTACCAAGAAACGAAAGTACCTGGTAATTTAGTTGGCGTGCACGAGCTCTAGTAATTGGTCCAGTATGTATAGCAGCAGGGGCTGTGGGTGTAACAATTGTATTGATGTCCTCATCACTTCATCTCACAACATGGTCAATAAACAGGATATTCACTTTAGAGCCATGGAAAAGCATGAACATAATCTTCTGTCCTATTCTCCAAGATGGATGGGCCTTCATTATTTGAGACCACCCATGAGTAAGTATCTTTTCACCTCCAAGGGGAATTGAGTAGGTCGACATAAACATCATGTTGTGACCAAGCGCAAGTCTGACCCGACCATGGTCAGGCATCTGTATAGGAACAATAGAACTCGGCAGTTCCTGTTTCAAGAAGATCACAACTGTAAAACTGTGTATAAGCAATAGTTTATGAACAACATATATAACAGAAAACAGCTCGTACCATAAGTTTCTCGACACAGTTGGACCTGTTCAATGAGGGCAGCAGTGGCACACATATCCCACGTGGCCTTCCACCATTGAAACGCCCCACAAGGACCTCAAGACGATCAATAAAGTGTAGGAACTTGTGGATGTCGATCCAGTCAACTTCAGTGCCATTAGTAACAACCGAGTTATTACAGAGTAACAAACAAGTAGACTGCTTAACTCTGAAAAAACCTACACATGCCACCAATTATAAGAAAATATTAGTTAGAAGTAGCATCTTCGTGAGAGAGTCGTTGCTACTTCTAAAGTTAAATTGTGATTAGTTAGAGAGAATAGGTGGATTAAGAAGTAATTGAGGCAACAAGCAAGAACCAGATACAAAACTAACATGGATGAACAATTGGAACGATGTCGGGGTGGAAGATCGCAGTGAAGATGAGACCAGGTTCTGCTATTTCCATCAACATTCGTGCGCCAACTTTCAGTCTGTAACACTTGAGAAAGTTTATCCAAGTTCAGCCATAAAAAAAGCAGCGATCTTCTTGGTTCATGAACCCAACTCGGAACTTATATCCATGGCTTGTCTTCACTGTGACCATTAAACTAGTGTATTCAGTTATGGCAAGGCCGAGCATCTTGAGTACATGTGTTCTGGCAGAGCAAATAATGCACTGCAGGAAAAATAATATGAGAACACATGATGTTCAAAAAACTCCCACCCTCCCGGATAGAAAAGAGGATTCTAGGAACATACTGTGCGCATTTCAAAATGTTGTGTTAGGATGAGAAGGAACAAGTGTGGCGTCTCGCCGAGGGCGCAGAAACCTGTAGGGTACTCGCACTTTGGGCACTGCAAATGAAACACACTAGATTCAGTAGGAAGAAAAATGCATCAACGGCGGCTGCCATCCTGGCATTACCTGCGACCAAGGGACTTGGATTTATCAGGGATGGATGAAGAATTCGTACCTGGTTCTCCATGAGAAAACCCTATGCAATCGCCGAGAGGGGTTTTTCTCTAAACAAGCAGATGAGGGAGAAGGGGATTCAGGCCCAGTGAAATATTGCCGCTTCGTCCGTCCAGCTTACTGCTAAAGCTGGAAAGGGGGGGGGGGGTTGTGATTTGACGGCTCATCGGGCATTACTGCGGCGCTACGACCGGGGTGTGTCTACCGTGAAGTTGTGCACTCTAATTTGTGCATATGGCACGTGGACCCCATTGCCGGTTGCCCCACATAACATCGAAAGGAAGTAGAAAGACAGGAGTAACAATCTACACATAAATATATTTTTTGACAGAGAGATACTCCCTCTGTAAAGAAATATACAAATCTTTTATATCACAGGCTCACCTTGCCGAGAAATATACTCCCTCTGCAACGCACGGGCATTATGGGGGTTCAGCTGAGAATATAATACTTAGATAGGCTCACGGTTCTGGACTTTGGGCCGCAGGCCGACCCTGCATGTTTGGGGGCCCATGTGTTCTACCTCAGCGCTTTTCATATTGCAACCGATCGGTACGGCGCTGGTTTTAGATGCTGTCGCAAGGCAAATACACAAAATTGAATAAAGCACGGCAGCTGTTGGAATGAAATCGGACGACAGTTCCTAACCAGCAATCAGAGTTGTAATTCTATCAGCGATATACCATGTGATAAATAATACTGTCGTACTACTTATACACACAGGACACTTGTTTCACCATGCCAGATTATTACATCAAAATCTCTCGGAGGATAGATCAGTTCGGTAGTTGCGTGCCGCTACTAAAGAATTTCAGAGTTGATTTGGACCAGCTCTCCTTGCCGGGAAAGTTCGATTTTGACATCATCCCCTACCGCAAGATATGATTTAGATTTGAACCTTGACCATCCTTTAGCATCAATCATCATGCGACCATCCTTTGTACTTACGGTATATTGAGCAGGTTCATTCACACCAAGGCTGCGCATGGTAAGAGAAACTTGGCCGTGGCCGCCCAGATTGTTGAACGACTCCCTCGTTGCTCTAGGAATTCCATGTTTGCAAACAAGAAGACATACCCAAATAGTTAGATCAACATAGTGAATCATGTGAAACAACATGGAAAGAAAAAAGAACGAAGCACTTGGGTGGCCAATGCTTACCAAGAAGGTGGACATGTCGGTTTTTATAAGGACTTTGGTATATGAAGCGCGAACTGCAGCGTAGTCTGTTGCCGGTGCAAATGCACGGGCCGGAGCAGATGCAAGTGCAAGTGTTGGTGCAGGTGCCAAAGCCGTTGTTGCTGCCGGAGATGGTGCTCCTTGTAGAGCTGGTGCCGGTGTTGATGCCCGATCCTTCGGTAGATCTGACTGATCTGCTGACGCGGTCGGTGCCCAATCCTCAGCTAGATCAGACTGAGCTGCTGCCGCTGTCAGTGCTAGAGCAACTGCCGGTGCTCAATCTATGTGAGACAGCGGCGATCATGTCTGATCTGCTATGATCAGCTTTCTAACTTGACTAGGATCCGTGACCGTGATCCAGTCTTTTTCTTCATTTCTTTTAAACGCGAGAAGGACTAATTGTGGCGTCTTTGTTAAATCAAACTGCAGTTCATCATAGGGATTCAGCTTGTACTCAGACAACAGACTGATCCAATTTTTTCCAGTAATATAAGTGATGGACAGTGCCTTCGTTACTGAAACGACATAAGAAGTGAAACCTGCAAAAATAGCCATCGTAGAGCAAACCAAACAGTTTATTCTGTGATGAATGTCACATGGCAAAACCTGCATCGTAAAATTGCAGGAAAAGAAAGAAAACATGACATTAAATCAATAAGATTTAGACAGTAAATCAATAAGATTTACTTGATGTGACACGAGTGAATCCTTACCAGGAAATGACTATGTTGAAGTACTAAACAGAAGATTTATCATCCAACTACGCGTGGCATGCAGGGGCCCCGCCTACTCCCACAAGCAGGACAGTCCAAAGGTCGTGACAAATCATATGGACCGAACATCCATGGGACTGGAAATCCTGGTGGGTGCGATAAACCCTGCAATGCATACAGATATTCGAGTGTAACCATAATTGATAAACCGTCCTCACAAAAAATATGATCTGGATACTTCAAAATATACAGACTGAATTGAGTGGACAGACATTAACATAGACCGTTCTCAGGACTGACCACACACCAAAAGCGGTAGTACTAATAAACAATACAGTGTTCACAAACACAAATCAAGTACTGAACAATAGTACTTACTACAGACAAGCAAAGTTGCACTAACTAAACTCTGCAGACTATTTCTTGCCACCGACCTACGGGATGAACCCCGCATAACTGACTAGGCCATGGACTTCGTGTGAGATGTCTACATGCACCATCACCATCTTGTCAACCTTGGAGAAGCTAACAGAGTGGCCTTTCCACTCATAAACATGATGATGAAGACATGCCACATCAGATTTGTTGGGAAGCTTTACAAGAACCACACCCTTCGTAATCGAAGGCACAACCAGGAAATTGTTGTGGTCAAGTACAGCCTCGAGAACACGCCTGGCAACAATGCTACAGGAAAACACTAGTTCAGGACACATGGCGACAAGGACACAACAGCTGGATAGTTCAGCAGTAGAACTCATCATCAGGTCTTCCAGTTCACACGACATGACTTTGAGAACTTCATCTCCACCGCGGACCTGATTCTAATTCAAATAGAAATCATATTTTATTACTACCTCCGTTCAGAAATATAAGATGATTTTCGATATTATACTCCATATATGACTACATACACACAGAAATGAGTGAACAAAGACACTAGAACATGTATTAAGTCACATTTTAGTATTAGATACATCCGTATCTAGACAAATCTAAGACAAGAAATTTGGGACAGAGGGAGTAGTTGAAAGTAATCTATAACAAATCAGTGTCAACCTCTCGCATGTTTTGGTCAAAAGAGGAATTTGGAACCGTCATTTGGCACACTAAAATCACATGCAAGATCACCCAGAAAGTTGTACTATCAGTACTAGTAATGCGTGTTAGATGAAAAAACACGATCAAGATCGAGAAAAAGATCGTCAACAAGAGACATTACCTGGACTTGCTTAATGAGGGGATCCCGGAGAGGGGGGCTTGGACAGGGAGATGGCTTTGAGCTTGTCTGCGGTAGTCTCGGCGGGGTGCTTGCGCTTCTTCGTACCATGAGCCTCGATGGTTTTGGCTAGAGCCATAGACATCACGTTGGCTGGTGCTCCGGCGTCCATCCAAGAGAGGAAGCTGAAAGAGAAGAGTGAAAGGAGGAACGAGATGAGGGAGAAGCAAAGCGAGTGGGGGTTTTCTTCAAGAGAGGAAGCTGAGAGAGAAGAGTGAAATGATGGTTGCTTCGTCCGTCCAACTTACTGCTGGAAAGGAGGGGGTTTTGTGATTTGACGGCTCATTGGGCATTACTGCGGCGGTTCGATCGGGATAGTCTACCGTCACTCTACTACGGAGTAATTTAGTGCATGGCTGGTGGACCCAGGTGCTGGCTGTCCCACATGTCGGCGAAAGTGAGTAATTTAGTGCATGGCTGGAGGAGGATCCGCACGGTAGAGCGTGTCCACTATTTTTCTGAAGAAAAAATGATTACAGCAAGCGTTTCCACTCTTACGATGGAGGAGTGCGAAACACGGCAGCCACTTGAACATACACAGTGCTCCTACTACTAGGCATGTGCAGTGGTTCATACGTCAGTACTACAGAATCTTGTTGCTAGTGTAGTAAGATATGACGATTACAAATGATGTTGTGCGCATGTCAACTACTTCTATATGTAACATAGTACCGCTTTTTCGACTGTCCAGTTGAGAATGAACGATGATATCAATGTTAACAGAACTAGGTCCACAGCGCACGGAGAGTACGGTGCTACAGTACTCCACGAAACATGAACCATATGAAGCACGAATAGTGTTAGGCATGGTGTATGAAGGGTGCACGGGATGGGAGCAAAATTTCCCTTCTCGACCCACTTTTGGGTGTTTGGCAGAGTGCATGAAGGGTGCATGAGTCCACACTAGTAGGTTGACAAAAATACACGAAGAGGAAACAACTATATTGAGATGAGAATGCAACCAAACACACCCACACGCTTTGTGCTACAGTGACAGATTTGCATCGTCTGAGTTTGACCCAACGGCCATGTTGCGCCGAGACATGGACATGTGATGAGGACATCAATACCATTGTTACACCCACAGCCCCTGCTGCTATACATACTGGACCAATTACTAGAGCTCGCGCACGTCAATTGAATTATCAGGTACTTTCGTTTCTTGGTAACGATCCTAATGTTCATGAGAATATGATGCTGGCTAAATTGGATACATTTGTTTTGCTTACAAATGAAGGGCCTAGCTTGGACAAGAAAGATGAACCTTGGAACAAGTTCAAGCATGGAGATGATGGCATGCGCAAGGGCATCAAGAACGGAGTTACAAGTGATGATTTCAGGACTTTGAAGCCACTATAAGGAGTGCATGAAGCCTTGGACGAAATATACAAGATGCCACTTCATAAATTTCGTCCAGAGGCTATTTTAGGTGTTGCGTCACCTTATTATTGGGCCAGGCCCATGTATTCTCGAAATACTTAAGTATAGGCTGTTTTTAGAGTCCGTATGTGTGGGGAAACAAGAGTTAGGGTTTGTTTCGGACCCCTCCACCAAGGGCCACGAAATCCCGAGGAGAGACGTGTTCCTGCTGCTGTTTGTGCTTTCACTAGCTTTGCATGTGTTTGGTGGTCTGAACATTGTAGATTATATCCTATTCCAACTACTTGGGCTGCTTTGAAAACTGCTATGCGTAGTCGTTGGGTTCCACCATATTATCAAATTGAATTACTTCAAAAATTGCAGCATTTAAGACAAGGAAAAAATTCTGTAGAAGAATATTATCAGGAATACAAACTGGCATGATTAGATGTGGTATTGTTGAGGAGAATGAAGCTATGCTTGCACGTTTTATGGGTGGATGGAATAGAGAGATTCAGACCATTCTAGAGTATAAGGAGTATACTAATATCACTCGTTTATTCCATCTTGCTTGTAAAGCTGAACGTGAAGTGCAGGATCGACAGGCATTGGCGCGAACTAACTTTTCTGCAGGTCGATCTTCATCATGGACACCACGTGCATCCTCTCCTTCCACTCCACCAGCACCTCCATCAGGTGCCACCTCTAGCTGTGATACAAGAAAGAAGGCACAACCACCACTCTCTGCCTAGAGTACACCTGCCGGACCTGCGCATAGCTCTTCTTCTACCATGGCATCAATAGAGCACACAAGTGATATTATTTGTTGTCGTTGTAAGGGAAGAGGACATTTTGCGAGAGAATGCCAATCTCAGCGTGTGATGATTTTTACTGAGGATGGTGGGTATGAGTCCGCTAGTGACTATGATGAGGAGACTTTGGCTCTTATTACACATGAAGAACACGGTGGAGAGGATTCTGATCATGAGACGAAATACATGGCTGCTGAAGATGCTGACAGGTATGAAAGTTTAGTTGCTCAACGTGTTTTGAGTGTGCAGGTTACACCAGCTGAGCAAAATCAGAGGCATAATTTGTTCCATACAAAGGGAGTTGTGAAGGAACGTTCTGTTCGCGTCATCATAGATGGAGGGAGCTGCAATAACTTGGCTAGCATGGAGATGGTGGAGAAGCTATCTCTCACCACAAGACCACATCCACATCCTTACTACATCCAATGGTTCAACAACAACGGCAAGGTTAAGGTAAGACGTACTGTTCGTGTGCATTTTAGTATCTCTACATATGCTGATTATGTTGATTGTGATGTGGTACCTATGCAAGCATGTTCTTTATTACTTGGTCGACCATGGCAATTTGATAAAAATTCTGTACACCATGGTCGAAACAATCAGTATACTCTTGTTCATAAGGATAAAAATATTACTTTGCTTCCTATGACTCCTGATTCCATTTTGAAAGATGATATTAATAGAGCAAATAAAGCAAGACAAGAGAAAATTAAAAGTGAAAATCAGATTGTGGCAAAAGAATTTGAGCAACAAATGCAGCCTAATGATAAACCATCTAGTGTTGCATCTGAAATTAAATTGAAAAGTGCATGTTTACTTGCCACCAAATCTGATATTGATGATTTAGATTTTAGCAAATCTGTTTGCTATGCTTTTGTGTGCAAAGAGGCATTATTTTCATTCGAGGACGTGCTTTCCTCTTTGCCTCCTGCTGTCACTATCATTTTGCAGGAGTTCGCTGACGTCTTTCCACAAGACGTGCCACCGGGATTACCACCTATTCGAGGGATTGAGCATCAAATTAACTTAATTCCCGGTGCATCATTACCCAACCGTGCACCATACCGTACCAATCCAGAGGAGACAAATTAGATTATGCGTCAAGTACAAGAACTGCTCGACAAAGGTTATATACGCGAATCCCTTAGTCCTTGTGCCGTTCCTATCATTTTAGTGCCGAAAAAGGATGGTACGTCGCGTATGTGCGTTGATTGTAGAGGCATTAATAATATTACTAATCGTTATCGTCATCCTATTCCTAGGCTAGATGATATGCTTGATGAATTGAGTGGCTCTACAATATTCTCCAAAGTTGATTTGCATAGTGGATACCATCAAATTCGTATGAAATTGGGAGATGAATGGAAAACAACATTTAAAACTAAGTTTGGATTATATGATTGGTTAGTCATGCCTTTTGGGTTAACTAATGCACCTACTACTTTCATGAGGTTAATTAACGAAGTTTTACGTGCTTTCGTTGGACGATTTGTGGTAGTTTACTATGATGACAAATTGATTTATAGCAAATCTTTGGAGGAACATTTGGAACATTTACGTGCTGTTTTTATTGCTCTACATGATGCACGTTTGTTTGGTAACCTTCGAAAGTGCACATTTTGCACCGACCAAGTATCTTTTCTTGGCTATGTTGTTACTCCAGAGGGAACTGAAGTTGACAAAGCCAAGATTGAAGCTATTGGGAGTTGGCCGCAGCCTAAAATGGTCACACAAGTGAGGAGTTTCCTTGGCCTCGCTGGTTTCTATAGGCGTTTTGGGAGAGATTGCAGCACCATTGCTGCACCTCACAACGAGCTTACAAAGAAGGATGTGCCTTTTGTTTGGGGTACCGCACAGGATGAAGCCTTCACGGTATTGAAAGATAAGTTGACACATGCTCCTTTACTCCAACTTCCTGATTTTAATAAGACTTTTGAGCTTGAATGTGATGCTAGTGGAATTGGATTGGGAGGTGTGTTATTACAAGATGGCAAACCTGTTGCATACTTTTCTGAAAAATTGAGTGGGCCTAGTCTGAACTATTCTACTTATGATAAAGAATTATATGCTCTTGTTCGGACCTTAGAAACATGGCAACATTATTTATGGCCCAAGGAATTTGTTATACATTCTGATCATGAATCATTGAAACACATTAAAACTCAGGCAAAACTGAACCCTAGACATGCTAAATGGGATGAATTCATTGAGACTTTCCCTTATGTCATTAAACACAAGAAGGGTAAAGAAAATTTTATTGCTGATGCATTGTCTCGTCGCTATACTATGCTGTCACAACTTGACTTTAAAATATTTGGTTTGGAGACCATCAAAGATCAATATGTGCATGATGCTGAATTTAAAGATGTATTGCAGAATTGTAAGGAAGGGAGAACTTGGAACAAATTTGTTCTTAATGATGGATTTGTGTTTCGTGCTAACAAGCTATGCATTCCAGCTAGCTCCGTTCATCTTTTGTTGTTGCAGGAGGCGCATGGAGGAGGATTAATGGGACACTTTGGCGTCAAGAAGACAGAGGATATACTTGCTACACATTTCTTTTGGCCAAAGATGAGACGGGATGTTGAGCGTTTTGTTGGTTGCTGCACTACATGTCAAAAAGCTAAGTCACGACTCAATCCTCATGGTTTATATATGCCTTTGCCTGTACCTATTGTACCTTGGGAGGATATATCTATGGACTTTGTTTTAGGTTTACCTCGAACAAAGAAGGGGAGGGATAACATATTTGTTGTCGTGGATAGGTTCTCGAAAATGGCACACTTTATACCATGTCATAAAAGCGATGATGTTGTTAATGTTGCTGATTTGTTCTTTCGTGAAATTATTCTCTTGCATGGTGTGCCAAATACTATTGTTTCAGATCGTGATACTAAATTTCTTAGCCACTTTTGGAGATGTTTATGGGCTAAGTTGGGGACTAAACTGCTTTTTAGTACTACTTGTCACCCCCAAACTGATGGACAAACTGAAGTAGTCAATAGAACATTGTCTACTATGCTTAGGGTTGTTCATTGCATTCTACTACTAAGATGTGCCCTTTTGAAATTGTGTATGGTTTCCTACCTCGTGCACCTATTGATTTGTTGCCTCTTCCATCTTCGGAGAAGGTTAATTTTGATGCTAAAGAATGTGCTGATTTGATTTTAAAAATGAACGAGTTAACTAAGGAAAACATTGAGCGTATGAATGCTAAATATAAACTTGCTGGAGATAAGGGTAGAAAACATGTTGTGTTTGCACCTGGAGATCTTGTTTGGTTACATTCGCGTAAGGATAGATTTCCTAATTTGCGCAAATCAAAGCTAATGCCACGTGCTGATGGTCCTTTTAAGGTGTTAGAGAAAATAAATGATAATGCATATAAACTTGAGTTGCCTGCAGATTTGGGGTTAGTCCCACTTTTAACATTGCAGATTTGAAGCTTTATTTGGGTGAGGACGATGAACTTTCGTCGAGGACGACTTCATTTCAAGAAGGGGAGGATGATGAGGACATCAATACCATTGTTACACCCACAGCCCCTGCTGCTATACATACTGGACCAATTACTAGAGCTCGCGCACGCCAATTGAATTATCATGTACTTCCGTTTCTTGGCAACGATTCTAATGTTCATGAGAATATGATGCTGCCTAAATTGGATACATTTGTTTTGCTTACAAATGAAGGGCCTAGCTTGGACAAGAAAGATGAACCTTGGAACAAGTTCAAGCGTGGAGATGATGGCATGCGCAAGGGGATCCAGAACGGAGTTACAAGTGATGATTTCAGGAGTTTGAAGCCACCATAAGGAGTGCATGAAGCCTTGGACGAAATATACAAGATGCCACTTCATAAATTTCGTCCAGAGACTATTTTAGGTGTTGCGTCACCTTATTATTGGGCCAGGCCCATGTATTTTCAAAATACTTAAGTATAGGCTGTTTTTAGAGTCCGTATGTGTGGGGAAACAAGAGTTAGGGTTGGTTTCGGACCCCTCCTCCAAGGGCCACGAAATCCCCCCTCTTCCTCCTTATATACAACCCTTAGGGCGTCGTTTAGACTTTGGGTTTTGTTTAGATTAAAAGTTTGCCATAGTTGCAACTTCGCGTACTTCGTTTGTGTCCAACGACCAGACCAAGACGTCACAGAACCCCACCTTGATCAATAAAGCTTTCATCTTATATTCGCAATATCCAGATTGCAATCTCAGTTTCTTGCTTGTTCTTCGTTTGCTCGCAGGAAATAGACCCTCGTGGTCAGGTTGATCGTGCTCCGGCGTGGTCAATAACCCCTCGGAAGTTGGTTTAGCGATTGCTAAGACGCGACGTCTTGCACGTTCGTAGTCGGATTGTCAAGGTCGACTCCCACAGAAACGATAGCCACCATCTCATCGAAACTTCGGGACACCTTTGCCTCTATCAAACGATTGACATCGTGAACCATCTTTGGCCAAAAATAGTTCTTGGAGAGCGTTGCGAGTGTCTTGTCGCGTTCGAAGTGTCCCATTAAGCCTCCTCAGTGGGATTCCTGCAAAAGCAACAAACGAAGACAGGACTCGGGAATGCAAAGTTTGTTTGCTCTCATAAGATATCCGTCTTTTAAGTAATAGCATTCCCAAGATGTATGCGACAAACACTTGGCATATGGAGTAGCAAAAGTTGCATCATGCTCATACAAGTCTTTGATATGCTCCAAACCAATGACATTCAATTCAAGTTGGGTGACAAGCATGCATATACGAGAAAGCACATCCGCTACAATGTTTTCTTTACCCTTGATGTACTTGATGGCGTAGGGAAAAGACTCAATGAATGCATTCCATTTAGCATGACACTTGTTCAACTTAGTTTGACCCTTAAGATACTTGAGAGTCTCATGATCGGTATGAATGATAAACTCATGGGGACGAAGGTAATGTTCCCATTCATGTAAAATGCAGACTAAAGCATATAGCTCTTTGTCATAGATGGGGTAATTGAGTTGTTCTCCGGAAAGTTTCTCACTAAAGTAAGCTATGGGGCGCTTCTCTTGCGTTAACACACCTCCTATGCCATTACCACTAGCATCACAATGAATTTCAAAAGGTTTGTCGAAGTTGGGTAAAGCAAGCACGGGAGCATGAGTAAGCAAATTCTTAAGCCCATTGAATGCGGTATCTTGGGATGGTCCCCAAACAAAAGGCGCATTCTTCTTGCTCAAGGCATGCAAAGGCGAAGCAATGGTGCTAAAATCCTTCACAAAGCGAAGATAGAAACCCGCAAGACCAAGGAAACTACGCACTTGATGCAAGTTGGTTGGTTGCGGCCAAGTCTTAATAGCATTGATCTTGGACTCATCTACATGAACACCCTTAGAAGAAACAACAAAACCCAAGAAAACGAGCTTATCAACACCAAAAAGGCATTTCTCCATATTAGCATAGAGGCGCTCTTTTCTAAGAGTTTGCAAAACGGTGAGGACATGGGTGACATGCTCTTTGATGGATTTGCTAAACACAAGAATGTCATCGAAGTAAACTACAACAAATATACCAATGTAAGGGCAAAAGACATGATTCATAAGGCGCAGAAAAGTGTCCGGTGCTGCCGAGAGACCCATAGGCATGACTAACCACTCATACAAACCAAACTTGGTTTTGAAGGCGGGTTTTCCATTCATCACCCTCTTGTATGCGGATTTGATAGTAACCACTCTTAAGATCAATTTTGGAAAATATAGTGGCACCACTAAGCTCATCAAGCATATCATCTAGGCGTGGAATGGGGTACCTATAGAGAACGGTGATAGCATTGATAGGTCTACAATCGGAGCACATGCGAAAGCTACCGTCATGTTTTGGCACAAGGATGACCTGTACGACACAAGGGCTCAAACTTTCACGCACATGGCCATGGTCTATGAGATGCTTTACTTTCCTTTGAATTTGTTTGGTTTCTTCGGGGTTGACGCGGTAGGGAGCTTTGTTTGGAAGTGGCACTCTGGGGATGAGGTCGATGCGGTGCTCAATGCCTTGAAGTGGAGGTCGTCCCGGAGGTAGCTCATCGGGGAAAACATCTTGAAATTCCTGCAATAGAGAAGATAACACCAAAGGTAGATTGTGAGAGGTGTTAGTTTTTGGTGCCTTGTCCTTGCACAATAGGACATAGTGTAGGACACTTGATGGGTTCTCACACACTTCTCTCATCTCACATTTGGTGGCAAATAGGACTAAGTTTTTCTTGTCGCTCATCGTGGAGGCACTCAATTTGGGCTTGTGGCGCTCACTCTCTTTTTGGTGGCTCACTCTCTCACTATTCTCTCCATGATGGGTGTTTTGCTTGTCGGCGAGCACTTGGCTTGGAGACATAGGACGTAGTACAAACTCTTTCCCTTTCATTTTGAAGCTATAGTGATTGGTACGCCCATTGTGAATGACACCTCGGTCAAATTGCCATGGCCGCCCAAGAAGGAGGTGGCAAACGGTCATCGGAAGGACATCACACTCCAAAGTGTCTTCATAGGCACCGATCTTGAAAGAGACGTGTACTCGATGCTCAACTTGTATGGTGCCGGTGTCAATTAGCCATTGAACCTTGTAGGGGTGAGGGTGATAGAGGCAAAGGTGTCCCATCTTTCGATGAGATGGTGGATTTCGCTTTGGTGGAAGTCGACTTTGACGATCCGACTACGAACGTGCGAGGACGTCGCGCCTTAGCAATCGCTAAACCAACTCCGAGAGGTTATTGACCACGCCGGAGCACGATCAACCTGACCACGAGGGTCTGTTTCCTGCGAGCAAACGAAGAACAAGCAAGAAACTAAGATTGCAATCTGGATATTGCGAATATAAGATGAAAGCTTTATTGATCAAGGTGGGGTTCTGTGACGCCTTTGTCTGGTCGTTGAACACAAACGAAGTACGCGAAGTTGCAGCTATGGCGAACTTTTAATCTAAACAAAACCCAAAGTCTAAACGATGCCCTAAGGGCTGTATATATGGAGGAAGAGGGGGGAATTTCGTGGCCCTTGGTGGAGGGGTCCGACATCAACCCTATCTCTTGTTTCCCCACACATACGGACTCTAAAAATAGCCTATACTTATGTATTTCGAAATTACATGGGCCTGGCCCAATAATAAGGTGACGCAGCACCTAAAATAGCCTCGGGACGAAATTTATGAAGTGGCATCTTGTATATTTCGTCCAAGGCTTCATGCACCCATTATGGTGGCTTCAAAGTCCTGAAATCATCACTTGTAACTCCGTTCTTGTTCCCCTTGCGCATGCCATCATCTCCATGCTTGTTCTTGCTCCAATGTTCATCCTTCTCCAAGCTAGGCCCTTCATTTGTAAGCAAAACAAATGTATCCAATTTAGGCAGCATCATATTCTCATGAACATTAGAATCATTACCAAGAAACGAAAGTACCTGGTAATTTAGTTGGCGTGCACGAGCTCTAGTAACTGGTCCAGTATGTATAGCAGCAGGGGCTGTGGGTGTAACAATTGTATTGATGTCCTCATCAGGTGGTGGTGGGTGTCACAAATCCGTCAAGCAAATCTCAAATTCTTACCAGTTCTTACCCAGCAGCAGGCGGTGATCGGCAACCGTTGTAGTCAAAAACTCTCAAAGCTTGGATAGAGCGATTACCAGGGAGAGTCAAACGCACGACGTAGATGTATGTGGAGCTGGGAAGGCTTATAATATGGTAGCAAAAAGGGTCAGCAATAATCAATTCAGAGATGCAAAGTTGAATAAACGCTCAACGACGGTACTGTGCTGGTCCTAGGCTAGACTGTGCTAGAGACGCGAGCCTAGAACA
This sequence comes from Triticum aestivum, assembly GCF_018294505.1. Lineage (NCBI taxonomy): Eukaryota > Viridiplantae > Streptophyta > Magnoliopsida > Poales > Poaceae > Triticum > Triticum aestivum. The sequence continues at coordinate 287,669,747 of NC_057809.1, forward strand.
CTAACAAAATCACGGCGCGGCACGTAAACAAGGGAAAAGCACACTCTGAATATTTTTTTTCGCTCTTTTTTTTTGCGCTCTTTTTTTTTGCGCTGCTTTTTTTTTTGCGAAAAATCACTATAATGGCGAGTGTCTCAAAACTCTTCCTAGCTCAAACTGACAGGATGGGCACGAAATTTTTTCGACCAATTTTTTTTTTTCGACTGCCCGGACCCAAAAACTGGAAACGGGTCAAAAAAAACTTCCTATAATGGCACCTGTCTCAAAACACTCAGAAACACCTAAAAATAGGATAGCCAGAAATTTTTTCGAAAAATGCGTTTTCGAAAAATTTTGGGCCTAAACGGAGCGTGGCTACCCGACTCTTTTTTTTTCCGAAACCTACTCCGGCAAGGAAACACGAATCGGAAACTAGATGGATCTCGAAAACAACCCTAATAATCAAGGAACTCGGATTGGTGGTGGATATATGGTGGTGGTATATGGCAGCGGTGGTGGTAGTATATGGATATGGATCGGTGGTGGTATATGGACACGGATTGGTGGTGGTATATGGATACGGATTCGGAGCGGTGGTGGTAGATGGCAGGGGCGATGATAATGGTGCGGCGGCGGCGTGACAACTTATGACCAGAACTCGAAACTCTAAAAGACTAGACTCTAAGACCAGCAACTAGACACGACGATGCAACCGCAAATTCAACAAAGCAAAACCCTAAAAAGATTATGCAAAGGCTCAGATTGGTTCGGATATGATGAACTAACCCTAAATTTTTTTTGTGGCTTTTTCGTGGACTGTAGGTATGAAGAACAGACTCGATCTAAACTACGAAATACTGTAAAATCTCACCGAGCAACCTGGAAATCTGATACCACTTGATAGAGGCTAAGGTGTCCCGTCTTTCGATGAGATGGTGGATTTCGCTTTGGTGGAAGTCGACTTTGACGATCCGACTACGAACGTGCGAGGACGTCGCGCCTTAGCAATCGCTAAACCAACTCCGAGAGGTTATTGACCACGCCGGAGCACGATCAACCTGACCACGAGGGTCTGTTTCCTGCGAGCAAACGAAGAACAAGCAAGAAACTAAGATTGCAATCTGGATATTGCGAATATAAGATGAAAGCTTTATTGATCAAGGTGGGGTTCTGTGACGCCTTTGTCTGGTCGTTGAACACAAACGAAGTACGCGAAGTTGCAGCTATGGCGAACTTTTAATCTAAACAAAACCCAAAGTCTAAACGATGCCCTAAGGGCTGTATATATGGAGGAAGAGGGGGTAATTTCGTGGCCCTTGGTGGAGGAGTCCGAAATCAACCCTATCTCTTGTTTCCCCACACATACGGACTCTAAAAATAGCCTATACTTATGTATTTCGAAATTACATGGGCCTGGCCCAATAATAAGGTGACGCAGCACCTAAAATAGCCTCGGGACGAAATATATGAAGTGGCATCTTGTATATTTCGTCCAAGGCTTCATGCACCCATTATGGTGGCTTCAAAGTCCTGAAATCATCACTTGTAACTCCGTTCTTGTTCCCCTTGCGCATGCCATCATCTCCATGCTTGTTCTTGCTCCAATGTTCATCCTTCTCCAAGCTAGGCCCTTCATTTGTAAGCAAAACAAATGTATCCAATTTAGGCAGCATCATATTCTCATGAACATTAGAATCATTACCAAGAAACGAAAGTACCTGGTAATTTAGTTGGCGTGCACGAGCTCTAGTAATTGGTCCAGTATGTATAGCAGCAGGGGCTGTGGGTGTAACAATTGTATTGATGTCCTCATCATCCTCCCCTTCTTGAAATGAAGTCGTCCTCGACGGAAGTTCATCTTCCTCACCCAAATAAGGCTTCAAATCTGCAATGTTAAAAGTGGGACTAACCCCAAAATCTGCAGGCAGCTCAAGTTTATATGCATTATCATTTATTTTATCTAACACCTTAAAGGGACCATCAGCACGTGGCATTAACTTTGATTTGCGCAAATCAGGAAATCTATCCTTACGCAAATGTAACCAAACAAGATCTCCAGGTGCAAACACAACATGTTTTCTACCCTTATCTCCAGCAAGTTTATATTTAGCATTCATACGCTCAATGTTTTCCTTAGTTAACTCATGCATTTTTAAAATCAATTCAGCACGTTGTTTAGCATCAAAATTAACCTTCTCCGAAGATGGAAGAGGCAACAAATCAATAGGTGCACGAGGTAGGAAACCATACACAACTTCAAAAGGGCACATCTTAGTAGTAGAATGCAATGAACGATTATAAGCAAATTCAATATGAGGCAAACATTCCTCCCACATTTTCTTATTATTCTTCAAAACAGCCCTAAGCATAGTAGACAACGTTCTATTGACTACTTCAGTTTGTCCATCAGTTTGGGGGTGACAAGTAGTACTAAAAAGCAGTTTAGTCCCCAACTTAGCCCATAAACATCTCCAAAAATGGCTAAGAAATTTAGTATCACGATCTGAAACAATAGTATTTGGCACACCATGCAAGCGAATAATTTCACGAAAGAACAAATCAGCAACATTAACAGCATCATCGCTTTTATGACATGGTATAAAGTGTGCCATTTTCTAGAATCTATCCACGACAACAAATATGCTATCCCTCCCCTTCTTTGTTCGAGGTAAACCTAAAACAAAGTCCATAGATATATCCTTCCAAGCAACACTAGATGGTTTATTATTAGGCTTCATTTGTTGCTCAAATTCTTTTGCCACAATCTGATTTTCACTCTTATTCTTCTCCTGTTTTGCTTTATTAGCTCTATTAATATCATCTTTCAAAATGGAATCAGGAGTCATAGGAAGCAAAGTAATATTTTTATCCTTATGAACAAGAGTATAGTGATTGTTTCTACCATGGTGTACAGAATTTTTATCAAATTGCCATGGTCTACCAAGTAATAAGGAACATGCTTGCATAGGTACCACATCACAATCAACATAATCAGCATATGTAGAGATACTAAAATGCACACGAACAGTACGTGTTACCTTAACCTTGCCGCTGTTGTTGAACCATTGGATGTAGTAAGGATGTGGATGTGGTCTTGTGGTGAGAGAAAGCTTCTCGACCATCTCCATGCTAGCCAAGTTGTTGCAGCTCCCTCCGTCTATGATGACGCGCACAGAACGTTCCTTCACAACTCCCTTGGTATGGAACAAATTGTGCCTCTGATTTTGCTCAGCTTGTGTGACCTGCACACTCAAAACACGTTGAGCAACTAAACATTCATACCTGTCAGCGTCTTCAGGAGCCATTTATTGCGTCTCATGATCAGAATCATCTCCACCATGTTCTTCACGTGTAATAAGAGCCAAAGTCTCCTCATCATAGTCACTAGCGGACTCATATCCACCATCCGCGGTAGCAATCATCACACGCGGAGATTTGCATTCTCTCGCATAATGACCTCCTCCCTTACAACGACGACAAATAATATCACTTGTGTGCCCTGTTGATGCTATGGAAGAAGAAGAACGCTGTGTAGGCCCCGCAGGTGCGCTCTTGGCAGATAATGGTGGTTGTGCCTGTTTTCTTGTATCACGGCTGGAGGTGGCACCTGATGGAGGTGCTGGTGCAGTTGAAGTAGAAGATGCACGTGGTGTCCATGATGAAGGTCGGCCTGCAGAAAAATTAGTTCGCCCCAATGCTTGTCGATCCTGCACTTCACGTTCAGCTTTACAAGCAAGATGGAATAAACGAGTGATATTAGTATACTCCTTATAGTCTAGAATGGTCTGAATCTCTCTATTTAATCCACCCAGAAAACGTGCAAGCATAGCTTCATTCTCCTCAACAATACCACACCTAATCATGCCAGTTTGTAATTCCTGATAATATTCTTCTACAGAATTTTTTCCTTGTCTTAAACGCTGCAATTTTTGAAGCAATTCACGTTGATAATATGGTGGAACCCAACGCGTACGCATAGCAGTTTTCAAAGCAGCCCAAGTAGTTGGAATAGGATATAATCTACAATGTTCAGACCACCATACACATGCAAAACTAGTGAAAGCACAAACAGCAGCAGCAACTCGTCTCTCCTCAGGATATTGTAAACATGTAAATCGTTGTTCAGTTTCTAACTCCCAAGTAAGATATATATCAGGAACATATCTACCCTCAAATGGTGGAATATTCAATTTCAGTTTAGGAATATGGACATCATCTCGTACCTGAGGTGGTGGTGCAGGCCTACCATTACGAATATATACCTGAGGTCGACCTGCTGGTGGTGTCGCTGGTGGCTGCTCGTAGATCTGATTTTGATCAACCTCATCCTCATAATCGCCCGCATACTCATCATCCTCCTGGGTACCAGCAGGAGCAGTAGCAGGAGCCAAAGAAACACCAACAGCAGTAACAGCGGCACCAGAATTTTGTCCTGGCACAATAGGAACACGCTGTGCTCGTCCATACTGATTCGGAAGGGGGCGTAGTTGTTGTTGTTGCAGAGGTGCGACAGGTGCAGCCGGTGGTGGAAGACGCGCAAGCAGTTCATTAAATCTGTTATCGAGCTTTGTTTCGAACGTCTTCTCAAGGCCAGTGATCTTCTCCATGGCCTCTTCAAAATTGTTCAGCACATCTTGTACCTGTTCAGTCATCATTTGCTGAAACTTATCATGAAGCTCCTTGTTCGATAAGTTCTCCCAGTCAATCTCGTCGGCTTGTGATCCTGGCATGGTTACCAGCAATAGAAACACACAAGAATATGATCCTACAGACTACTAAGAAGTGGTGGTGGTGTATCACAAATCCGTCAAGCAAATCTCAAATTCTTACCAGTTCTTACCCAGCAGCAGGCGGTGATCGGCAACCGTTGTAGTCAAAAACTCTCAAAGCTTGGATAGAGCGATTACCAGGGAGAGTCAAACACACGACGTAGATGTATGTGGAGCTGGGAAGGCTTATAGTATGGTAGCAAAAAGGGTCAGCAATAATCAATTCAGAGATGCAAAGTTGAATAAACGCTCAACGACGGTACTGTGCTGGTCCTAGGCTAGACTGTGCTAGAGACGCGAGCCTAGAACACCAACAAAATCACGGCGCGGCACGTAAACAAGGGAAAGCACACTCTGAATTTTTTTATTTTTCGCTTTTTTTTTGCGCTGCTTTTTTTTTGCGCTCTTTTTTTTTGCGAAAAATCACTATAATGGCGAGTGTCTCAAAACTCTTCTTAGCTCAAACTGACAGGATGGGCACGAAATTTTTTCGACCAATTTTTTTTTTTGACTGCCCGGACCCAAAAACTGGAAACGGGTCAAAAAAAACTTCCTATAATGGCACCTGTCTCAAAACACTCAGAAACACCTAAAAATAGGATAGCCAGAAAATTTTTCGAAAAATGCGTTTTCGAAAAATTTTGGGCCTAAACGGAGCGTGGCTACCCGACTCTTTTTTTTTCCGAAACCTACTCCGGCAAGGAAACACGAATCGGAAACTAGATGGATCTCGAAAACAACCCTAATAATCAAGGAACTCGGATTGGTGGTGGATATATGGTGGTGGTATATGGCAGCGGTGGTGGTAGTATATGGATATGGATCGGTGGTGGTATATGGACACGGATTGGTGGTGGTATATGGATACGGATTCGGAGCGGTGGTGGTAGATGGCAGGGGCGATGATAATGGTGCGGCGGCGGCGTGACAACTTATGACCAGAACTCGAAACTCTAAAAGACTAGACTCTAAGACCAGCAACTAGACACGACGATGCAACCGCAAATTCAACAAAGCAAAACCCTAAAAAGATTATGCAAAGGCTCAGATTGGTTCGGATATGATGAACTAACCCTAAATTTTTTTTGTGGCTTTTTCGTGGACTGTAGGTATGAAGAACAGACTCGATCTAAACTACGAAATACTGTAAAATCTCACCGAGCAACCTGGAAATCTGATACCACTTGATAGAGGCTAAGGTGTCCCGTCTTTCGATGAGATGGTGGATTTCGCTTTGGTGGAAGTCGACTTTGACGATCCGACTACGAACGTGCGAGGACGTCGCGCCTTAGCAATCGCTAAACCAACTCCGAGAGGTTATTGACCACGCCGGAGCACGATCAACCTGACCACGAGGGTCTGTTTCCTGCGAGCAAACGAAGAACAAGCAAGAAACTAAGATTGCAATCTGGATATTGCGAATATAAGATGAAAGCTTTATTGATCAAGGTGGGGTTCTGTGACGCCTTTGTCTGGTCGTTGAACACAAACGAAGTACGCGAAGTTGCAGCTATGGCGAACTTTTAATCTAAACAAAACCCAAAGTCTAAACGATGCCCTAAGGGCTGTATATATGGAGGAAGAGGGGGGGGGGAATTTCGTGGCCCTTGGTGGAGGGGTCCGAAATCAAGCCTATCTCTTGTTTCCCCACACATACGGACTCTAAAAATAGCCTATACTTATGTATTTCGAAATTACATGGGCCTGGCCCAATAATAAGGTGACGCAGCACCTAAAATAGCCTCGGGACGAAATTTATGAAGTGGCATCTTGTATATTTCGTCCAAGGCTTCATGCACCCATTATGGTGGCTTCAAAGTCCTGAAATCATCACTTGTAACTCCGTTATTGTTCCCCTTGCGCATGCCATCATCTCCATGCTTGTTCTTGCTCCAATGTTCATCCTTCTCCAAGCTAGGCCCTTCATTTGTAAGCAAAACAAATGTATCCAATTTAGGCAGCATCATATTCTCATGAACATTAGAATCATTACCAAGAAACGAAAGTACCTGGTAATTTAGTTGGCGTGCACGAGCTCTAGTAATTGGTCCAGTATGTATAGCAGCAGGGGCTGTGGGTGTAACAATTGTATTGATCTCCTCATCAGAGGGTGCTTCGTCTTCACCAATTGAAGTTTGGAGCATAGTTCTTCACTTGCTAAGTTGTGGCAACTACCTCCATCGATGATGACCTTGACGGACCGTCCGTTGATGCCGGCCTTTGTGTGGAAGATATGGCATCTTTGATCTTCGTCTTATTGATGTTGAAGAGTCAAGACCTTGGAGACAACAAGAGCGGGACTTGAATCTTCATCACGAAAGACTTGATCATATTCGTCTTCGTTGTTCACTTGTCGGTGCATGGCCACTTGCTCAAGGGCTTCCATTTCTCCTTCACTCATGGAGTCGTAGGTTCCGTCATCGTTGAGGATCATGGTGCGCTTGTTTTTGCACTTGAAGGATTTGTGGCCTCGGCCTCCGCATGTGAAACATTTGATGGAACTTGTCTTGATGGTCTCATTGGTTTGGGTAGATGATGATGAAGCTTTCGGCTTGAAGTTGCTTGTAGTAGGAGGATGACTTGCACTTGTCGAAGTCTTCTTGTAACTTGACTTGTTGCCGGTACTTGGTGATGCTCTAGTTGAGGTAGGAGTTGCCGAAGTCGCGGGAGCTTGATAAGAGGGGTCGTAGGTCTTGGACAAGAACTTGGCATACTTGAAATCATCTTGCACTTGGCGTTTCGCTTTGGTGGCTTGGTGCACTAGCTCGATGAGGTTTGAGTATGGTTGGAAGTCGGCGATCTTCTTGATGGGATGGTTGAGGCCATTCAAGAAGCGTGCCATTGTTTGTTCATTGTCTTCTGTGACATTGGCTCTTATCATTGCAATCTCCATCTCCTTGTAGTATTCTTCAACGCTCTTGGTTCCTTGCTTGAGTTGTTGGAGTTTCTTGAAGAGGTCGTGGTTGTAGTAGGTAGGAACGAAGCGTGTTCTCACGACATCTTTCATTTGCACCCAAGTAGTGATGGGTGGATCACCTCTTGCCTCTCGGCGCTCAATGACTTGGTCCCACCAAAGAAGGACAAAGTCTTGGAACTCAAGGGATGCCATCGCGATCTTCTTCTCTTCTTCATAATTGTGCAAACGGAAGATCTTGTCAACTTTCAATGCCCATGAAAGGTACTCTTCGGGATCGTTGCTTCTGTTGAACTTGAGCATAGTGAACTTGAGCTTGCCATAGCGTTGCTGATGAGGACATCAATACCATTGTTACACCCACAGCCCCTGCGGCTATACATACTGGACCAATTACTAGAGCTCGCGCACACCAATTGAATTATCAGGTACTTTCGTTTCTTGGTAACGATTCTAATGTTCATGAGAATATGATGCTGCCTAAATTGGATACATTTGTTTTGCTTACAAATGAAGGGCCTAGCTTGGACAAGAAAGATGAACCTTGGAGCAAGTTCAAGCATGGAGATGATGGCATGCGCAAGGGGAACAAGAACGGAGTTACAAGTGATGATTCCAGGACTCTGAAGCCACCATAATGAGTGGATGAAGCATGGGACGAAATATACAAGATGCCACTTCATAAATTTCGTCCAGAGGCTATTCTAGGTGTTGCGTCACCTTATTATTGGGCTAGGCCCATGTATTTTCGAAGTACTTAAGTATAGGCTGTTTTTAGAGTCCGTATGTGTGTGGAAACAAGAGTTAGGGTTGGTTTCGGACCCCTCCACCAAGGGCCACGAAATTCCCCCTCTCTCCTCCATATATACAGCCCTTAGGGCATCGTTTAGACTTTGGGTTTTATTTAGTTAAAAGTTAGCCATCACTGCAACTTTGTGTACTTCATTTGTGTCCAACGACCAGACCAAGGCCGCTTATGAAACCCCACTATTATCAATACTTCATCCATATTCGCAATATTCAGATTGCTTAATCATATTCTTGCTTGTTCTTCGATTGCTTGCAGGAATAGACCTTCGTAGTCAGGTTGATTGTGCTCCAGCGTGGTCAATAACCTCTCGGAGTTGGTTTAGCGATTGCTAAGGCGCAACATCGTGCACGTTTGTAGTCGGATCGTCAAAGTCGTCTCCACCAAATCGATAGTTATCATCTCATCGAAAGATTGGGACACCTCGCCTCTATCAAGTGGTATCAGATTTCTAGGTTGCTCGGTGAGATTTTATAGTTTTTCATAGTTTAGATCGATTCTGTTCTTCATACCTACAGTCCACGAAAAAAGCCAAAAAAAATTAGGGTTAGTTCATCATATCCGAACCAATTTGAGCCTTTGCATAGTCTTTTCGGTATTTTGCTTTGTTGAATTTGCGGTTGCATCGTCGGGTCTAGTTGCTGGTCTTAGAATCTAGTCTTTTAGAGTTTCGAGTTCTGGTCATAAGTTGTCACGCCGCCGCCGCACCATCATCATCGCCCCTGCTATCTACCACCACCGCTTATCCGCCACCAATCCGTCTCCATATACCATCACCAATCCATATCCATAGACCATCACCAATCCGTATTCATATACCACCACCAATCCGTATCCATATACCACCACCGCTGCCATATCCTACCATCATATATCCACCACCAATCCTAGTTCCTTTCATATTAGATTGGTTTTCGAGGTCCGTCTACTTCCCGATTCGTGTTTCCTTGCCTCAGTAGGTTTCAAAAAAAACAGAGTCTGGAGACCCCCGGGCAGTTTTTAGGCCAAAATTTTCGCAAGCAAATTTTTTTCCTATCCTATTTTTAGGCTTTTCTGAGTCTTTTGAGCCACGTGCCATCATAGTGATTTTTTGGCGCACTTTTTCGTCGTCGCAGCCCTAATTTCGGGAAAAAAAGTCAAAAAAAAAATTTCGTGCCCATCCTGTCAGTTTGACGAGGGAAGAGTTTTGAGACACTCGCCATTATAGTGATTTTTTGCAAAAAAAAAAGAGGAGCGCAAAAAAGAGGAGCGCCAAAAAAAAGAGTGAAAAAAATATTTCCAGAGTGTGCTTTTCCCTTGTTTACGTGCAACGCCGTGATTTTGTTAGTGTTCTAGGCTCGTGTCTCTAGCACGGTCTAGCCTAGGACCAGCACAGTACCGTTGTTGAGCATTTATTCAACTTTGCATCTCTGAATAGATTATTGCTGACCCTTTTTGCTACCATATTATAAGTCTTCCTAGCTCCACATACATCTACTCGTGCGTTTGACTCTCCTTGGTAATCGCTCTATCCAAGCTTTGAGAGTTTTGACTATGACGGTTGCCGATCACCGCCTACTACTGGGTAAGAACTGGTAAGAATTTGACATTTGCTTGACGGATTTGTGACATGCACCACCACCTTGTTAGCAGTCTGTAGGATCATATTCTTGTGTGTTTCTATTGCTGCTAACCATGGCAGGATCACAAGCCGACGAGACTGACTGGGAGAACCTGACGAATAAGGAGTTGCATGATTAATTTCAGCAAATGATGAGTGGACAGGTGCAAGATGTGCTAAACAAATTTGAAGAGGCCATGGAGAAGATAGATGGCATGGAGAAGACATTCGAAACAAAGCTCGATAACAGGTTTAATGAATTGCTCGCGCATCTTCCACCACCACCACCGGCTGCCCCTAATGCACCTATACAACAACAACAACGTCGCTTTCCAAATCAAGTGGGACAAGCACAGCGCATTCGCATTGACCCTTGATGAGGACATCGATACCATTGTTACACCCACAGCCCCTACTGCTACATATACGGGACCAATTACTAGAGCTCGCGCATGCCAATTAAATTATCAGGTACTTTCGTTTCTTGGTAATGATTCTAATGTTCGTGAGAATATGATGCTGCCTAAATTGGCTACATTTGTTTTGCTTACAAATGAAGGGCCTAGCTTGGAGAAGGATGAACATTGGAGCAAGAACAAGCATGGAGATGATGCCATGCGCAAGGGGAACAAGAACGGAGTTACAAGTGATGATTTCATGACTTTGAAGCCACCATAATGGGTGCATGAAGCCTTGGACGAAATATACAAGATGCCACTTCATAAATTTTGTCCCGAGGCTATTATAGGTGCTGCGTCACCTTTTTATTGGGCCAGGCCCATGTAATTTCGAAATACATAAGTATAGGCTATTTTTAGAGTCCGTATGTGTGGGGAAACAAGAGATAGGGTTGATTTCGGACCCCTCCACCAAGGGCCACGAAATTCCCCTCTCTTCCTCCATATATACAGCCCTTAGGCACCGTTTAGACTTTGGGTTTTGTTTAGATTAAAAGTTCGCCATAGCTGCAACTTCGCGTACTTCGTTTGTGTTCAACGACCAAACAAAGGCGTCACAGAACCCCACCTTGATCAATAAAGCTTTCATCTTATATTCGCAATATCCAGATTGCAATCTTAGTTTCTTGCTTGTTCTTCATTTGCTCGCAGGAAACAGACCCTCGTGGTTAGGTTGATCGTGCTCCGGCGTGGTCAATAACCTCTCGGAGTTGGTTTAGCGATTGCTAAGGCGCGACGTCCTCGCACGTTCGTAGTCGGATCGTCAAAGTCGACTTCCACCAAAGCGATATCCATCATCTCATCGAAAGACGGGACACCTTTGCCCCTATCAAGTGATATCAGATTTCCAGGTTGCTCAGTGAGATTTTACAGTTTTTCGTAGTTTAGACCGAGTCTGTTCTTCATACCTACAGTCCACGAAAAAGCCACAAAAAAATTAGGGTTAGTTCAACATATCCGAACCAATCTGAGCCTTTGCATAATCTTTTTAGGGTTTTGCTTTGTTGAATTTGCGGTTGCATCGTCGTGTCTAGTTGCTGGTCTTAGAGTCTAGTCTTTTAGAGTTCCAAGTTCTGGTCATAAGTTGTCACGCCGCCGCAGCACCATCATCATCGCCCCTGCCATCTACCACCACCGCTCATCCGCCACCGCTTCGAATCCGTATCCACATACCACCACCGCTGTCATATACTACCACCGCTGCCATCTACCACCATATATCCACCACCAATCCGTTCTTTTCATATTAGGTTTGTTTTCGAGATCCACCTAGATTCCGATTCGTGTTTCCTTGCCGGAGTAGGTTTCGAAAAAAAAAGAGTCCGGAAACCACCCTTCGTTTAGGCCCAAAAATTTTCGAAAACGCATTTTTCGAAAAAAATTCTGGCTATCCTATTTTTAGGTGTTTCTGAGTGTTTTGAGACAGGTGCCATTACAGGAAGTTTTTTTTTTGACCCGTTTCTAGTTTTTGGGTCCGGGCAGTCGAAAAAAAAAATTGGTCAAAAAACATTTCGTGCCCATCCTGTCAGTTTGACATAGGAAGAGTTTTGAGACACTCGCTATTATGGTGATTTTTCGCAAAAAAAAGCAGCGCAAAAAAACAGCGCAAAAAAAAGAGAGCGAAAAAAAAATCCAGAGTGTGCTTTTCCCTTGTTTACGTGTCGCGCCGTGATTTTGTTGGTGTTCTAGGCTCGCGTCTCTAGCACAGTCTAGCCTAGGACCAGCACAGTACTGTCGTTGAGCGTTTATTCAACTTTGCATCTCTGAATTGATTATTGCTGACCCTTTTTGCTACCATATTATAAGCCTTCCCAGCTCCACATACATCTACGTCGTGCGTTTGACTCTCCCTGGTAATCGCTCTATCCAAGTTTTGAGAGTTCTTGACTACAACGGTTGCCGATCACCGCCTGCTGCTGGGTAAGAACTGGTAAGAATTTGAGATTTGCTTGACGGATTTGTGACACCCACCACCACCTCTTGTTAGTAGTCTGTAGGATCATATTCTTGTGTGTTTCTATTGCTGCTAACCATGCCAGGATCACAAGCCGACGAGACTGACTGGGAGAACATGACGAATAAGGATTTGCATGATAAATTTCAGCAAATGATGAGTGGACAGGTGCAAGATGTGCTAAACAGATTTGAAGAGGCCATGGAGAAGATAGATGGCATGGAGAAGACGTTCGAAACAATGCTCGATAACAAGTTTAATGAATTGCTCGCGCGTCTTCCACCACCACCACCTGCTGCACCTAACGCACCTCTCCAACAACAACAACAACAACAACGACTACCTCCACGTCGCGAAACAGACCTTCGCCGAGCGAGCCGTGTTCCTCTTGCGTTTGGCCAAACTGTTGGTGCTGCTGTTGATACATCTGTGGCTCCTGCTGCTGATGCGGAGGAGGATGATTATGTGGGAGATTATCAGGATGAGGTTGATAAAAATCAGCACTACGTGCAGCCACCTGCACCACCACCAGCAGGTCGACCTCAGGTATATCTTCGTAATGGTAGGCCTGCACCACCACCTCAGGTACGAGATGATGCCCATATTCCTAAACTGAAATTGAATATTCCACCATTTGAGGGTAGATATGTTCCTGATATATATATCTTACTTGGGAGTTAGAAACTGAACAACGATTTACATGTTTACAATATCCTGAGGAGAGACGAGTTGCTGCTGCTGTTTGTGCTTTCACTAGTTTTGCATGTGTATGGTGGTCTGAACATTGTAGATTATATCCTATTCCAACTACTTGGGCTGCTTTGAAAACTGCTATGCGTACTCGTTGGGTTCCACCATATTATCAACGTGAATTGCTTCAAAAATTACAGCGCTTAAGACAAGGAAAAAATTCTGTAGAAGAATATTATCAGGAATTACAAACTGGCATGATTAGATGTGGTATTGTTGAGGAGAATGAAGCTATGCTTGCACATTTTCTGGGTGGATTAAATAGAGAGATTCAGACCATTCTAGACTATAAGGAGTATACTAATATCACTCGTTTATTCCATCTTGCTTGTAAAGCTGAACGTGAAGTGCAGGATCGACAAGCATTGGCGCGAACTAACTTTTCTGCAAGCCGACCTTCATCATGGACACCGCGTGCATCTTCTACTTCAACTGCACCAGCACCTCAATCACGTGCCTCCTCCAGTCGTGATACAAGAAAACAGGCACAACCACCATTATCTGCCAAGAGCGCACCTGCTGGGCCTGCACAGAGTTCTTCTTCTTCCATGGCATCAACAGGGCACACAAGTGATATTATTTGTCGTCATTGTAAGGGAGGAGGTCATTATGCGAGAGAATGCAAATCTCCACGTGTGATGATTGCTACCGCGGATGGTGGATATGAGTCCGCTAGTGACTATGATGAGGAGACTTTGGCTCTTATTACACGTGAAGAACATGGTGGAGATGATTCTGATCATGAGACGCAATACATGGCTCCTGAAGACGCTGACAGGTATGAATGTTTAGTTGCTCAACGTGTTTTGAGTGTGCAGGTCACACAAGCTGAGCAAAATCAGAGGCACAATTTGTTCCATACCAAGGGAGTTGTGAAAGAACGTTCTGTGCGCGTCATCATAGATGGAGGGAGCTGCAACAACTTGGCTAGCATGGAGATGGTGGAGAAGCTTTCTCTCACCACAAGACCACATCCACGTCCTTACTACATCCAATGGTTCAACAACAGCGGCAAGGTTAAGGTAACACGTACTATTCGTGTGCATTTTAGTATATCTACATATGCTGATTATGTTGATTGTGATGTGGTACCTATGCAAGCATGTTCCTTATTACTTGGTAGACCATGGCAATTTGATAAAAATTCTGTACACCATGGTAGAAACAATCACTATACTCTTGTTCATAAGGATAAAAATATTACTTTGCTTCCTATGACTCCTGATTCTTTTTTGAAAGATGATATTAATAGAGCTAATAAAGCAAAACAAGAGAAGAATAAGAGTGAAAATCAGATTGTGGCAAAAGAATTTGAGCAACAAATGAAGCCTAATAATAAACCATCTAGTGTTGCTTCTGAAATTAAATTGAAAAGTGCATGTTTATTTGCCACCAAATCTGATATTGATGAGCTAGATTTCAGCAAATCTGTTTGCTATGCTTTTGTGTGCAAAGAGGCATTATTTTCATTCGAGGACATGCCTTCCTTTTTGCCTCCTGCTATCACTAACATTTTGCAGGAGTTCGCTGACGTCTTTCCACAAGACGTGCCACCGGGATTACCACCTATTCGAGGGATTGAGCATCAGATCGACTTAATTCCTGGTGCTTCACTGCCAAACCGTGCGCCATACCATACCAATCCAGAGGAGACGAAGGAGATTATGCGTCAAGTACAAGAGCTTCTCGACAAAGGTTATATACGTGAATCCCTTAGTCCTTGTGCTGTTCCTATTATTCTAGTGCCGAAAAAGGATGGTACATCGCGTATGTGTGTTGATTGTAGAGGCATTAATAATATTACTATTCGTTATCGTCATCCTATTCCTAGGCTAGATGATATGCTTGATGAATTGAGTGGCTCTACAATATTCTCCAAAGTTGATTTGCGTAGTGGTTACCATCAAATTCGTATGAAATTGGGGGATGAATGGAAAACAGCATTTAAAACTAAGTTTGGATTATATGAGTGGTTAGTCATGCCTTTTGGGTTAACTAATGCGGCTAGTACTTTCATGAGACTAATGAACGAAGTTTTACATGCTTTCATTGGACGATTTGTGGTAGTCTATTTTGATGATATAGTGATTTATAGCAGATCTTTGGAAGAACATTTGGAACATTTACGTGCTGTTTTTATTGCTCTACGTGATGCACGTTTGTTTGGTAACCTTGGGAAGTGCACCTTTTGCACCGACCGAGTATCTTTTCTTGGCTATGTTGTTACTCCATAGGGAATTGAAGTTGATAAAGCCAAGATTGAAGCTATTGAGAGTTGGCCGCAGCCCAAAACGGTCACACAAGTGAGGAGTTTTCTTGGCCTCGCTGGATTCTATAGGCGTTTTGTGAGAGATTTTAGCACCATTGCTGCACCTCTAAATGAGCTTACAAAGAAAGATGTGCCTTTTCTTTGGGGTACCGCACAGGAAGAAGCCTTCTCGGTATTGAAAGATAAGTTGACACATGCTCCTTTACTCCAACTTCCTGATTTTAATAAGACTTTTGAGCTTGAATGTGATGCTAGCGGAATTGGATTAGGAGGTGTGTTATTACAAGATGGCAAACCTGTTGCATACTTTTCTTAAAAATTGAGTGGGCCTAGTCTGAATTATTCTACTTATGATAAAGAATTATATGCTCTTGTTCGGACTTTAGAAACATGGCAACATTATTTATGGCCCAAAGAATTTGTTATACATTCTGATCATGAATCTTTGAAACATATTAAAAGTCAAGCTAAACTGAATCGTAGACATGCTAAATGGGTTGAATTCATTGAGACTTTCCCTTATGTCATTAAACACAAGAAGGGAAAAGAAAATGTTATTGCTGATGCGTTGTCTCGTCGCTATACTATGCTTTCACAACTTGACTTCAAAATATTTGGTTTGGAGACCATCAAAGATCAATATGTGCATGATGCTGATTTTAAAGATGTAATGCAGAATTGTAAAGAAGGAAGAATGTGGAACAAGTTTGTCGTTAACGATGGATTTGTGTTTCGTGCTAACAAGCTATGCATTCCAGCTAGCTCCGTTCGTCTTTTGTTGTTGCAGGAGGCGCATGGAGGAGGATTAATGGGACACTTTGGCGTGAAGAAGACGGAGGACGTACTTGCTACACATTTCTTTTGGCCAAAGATGAGACGGGATGTTGAGCGTTTTATTGCTCGCTGCACTACATGTCAAAAAGCTAAGTCACGACTCAATCCTCATGGTTTATATATGCCTTTGCCTGTACTTAGTGTTCCTTGGGAGGATATGATGAGGACATCAATACCATTGTTACACACACAGCCCCTACTGCTACATATACGGGACCAATTACTAGACCTCGCGCATGCCAATTAAATTATCAGGTACTTTCGTTTCTTGGTAATGGTTCTAATGTTCATGAGAATATGATGCTGCCTAAATTGGATACATTTGTTTTGCTTACAAATGAAGGGCCTAGCTTGGAGAAGGATGAACATTGGAGCAAGAACAAGCATGGAGATGATGCCATGCGCAAGGGGAACAAGAACGGAGTTACAAGTGATGATTTCAGGACTTTGAAGCCACCATAATGGGTGCATGAAGCCTTGGACGAAATATACAAGACGCCACTTCATAAATTTCGTCCCGAGGCTATTATAGGTGCTGCGTCACCTTTTTATTGGGCCAGGCCCATGTAATTTCGAAATACATAAGTATAGGCTATTTTTAGAGTCCGTATGTGTGGGGAAACAAGAGATAGGGTTGATTTCGGACCCCTCCACCAAGGGCCACGAAATTCCCCCTCTCTTCCTCCATATATACAGCCCTTAGGGCACCGTTTAGACTTTGGGTTTTGTTAGATTAAAAGTTCGCCATAGCTGCAACTTCGCGTACTTCGTTTGTGTTCAACGACCAGACAAAGGCGTCACAGAACCCCACCTTGATCAATAAAGCTTTCATCTTATATTCGCAATATCCAGATTGCAATCTTAGTTTCTTGCTTGTTCTTCGTTTGCTCGCAGGAAACAGACCCTCGTGGTCAGGTTGATCGTGCTCCGGCGTGGTCAATAACCTCTCGGAGTTGGTTTAGCGATTGCTAAGGCGCGACGTCCTCGCACGTTCGTAGTCGGATCGTCAAAGTCGACTTCCACCAAAAGCGATATCCATCATCTCATCGAAAGACGAGACACCTTTGCCTCTATCAAGTGGTATCAGATTTCGAGATTGCTCGGTGAGATTTTACAGTTTTTCATAGTTTAGATCGAGTCTGTTCTTCATACCTACAGTCCATGAAAAAGCCACAAAAAAAATTAGGGTTAGTTCATCATATCCGAACCAATCTGAGCCTTTGCATAATCTTTTTAGGGTTTTGCTTTGTTGAATTTGCGGTTGCATCGTCGGTCTAGTTGCTGGTCTTAGAGTCTAGTCTTTTAGAGTTTCGAGTTCTGGTCATAAGTTGTCACGCCGCCGCCGCACCATCATCATCGCCCCTGCCATCTACCACCACCGATTCGAATCCGTATCCATATACCACCACCAATCCGTATCCATATACCACCACCGATCCATATCCATATACTACCACCGCTACCACCACCGCTGCCATATACCACCACCATATATCCACCATCAATCCGAGTTCCTTGCATATTAGGTTTGTTTTCGAGATCCATCTAGCTTCCGATTCGTGTTTCCTTGCTGGAGTAGGTTTCGGAAGAAAAAAGAGTCCGGAAACCACCCTCCATTTAGGCCCAAAATTTTTCGAAAACGCATTTTTCAAAAAAAAATTCTGGCTATCCTATTTTTAGGTATTTCTGAGTGTTTTGAGACAGGTGCCATTATAGGAAGTTTTTTTTGACCCGTTTCCAGTTTTTGGGTCCGGGCAGTCGAAAAAAAAAATTGGTCGGAAAAATTTCGTGCCCATCCTGTCAGTTTGACCTGGGAAGAGTTTTGAGACACTCACCATTATAGTGATTTTTCGCAAAAAAAAAACAGCACAAAAAAAGAGAGCGAAAAAAAAATCCAGAGTGTGCTTTTCCCTTGTTTACGTGCCGCGCCGTGATTTTGTTGGTGTTCTAGGCTCGCGTCTCTAGCATAGTCTAGCCTAGGACCAGCACCGTACCGTCGTTGAGCGTTTATTCAACTTTGCATCTCTGAATTGATTATTGCTGACCCTTTTTGCTACCATATTATAAGCCTTCCCAGCTCCACATACATCTACGTCGTGCGTTTGACTCTCCCTGGTAATCGCTCTATCCAAGCTTTGAGAGTTTTTGACTACAACGGTTGCCGATCACCGCCTGCTGTTGGGTAAGAACTGGTAAGAATTTGAGATTTGCTTGACGGATTTGTGACACCCACCACCACCTCTTGTTAGTAGTCTGTACGATCATATTCTTGTGTGTTTCTATTGCTGCTAACCATGCCAGGATCACAAGCCGACGAGACTGACTGGGAGAACATGACGAATAAGGATTTGCATGATAAATTTCAGCAAATGATGAGTGGACAGGTGCAAGATGTGCTAAACAGATTTGAAGAGGCCATGGAGAAGACGTTCGAAACAAAGCTCGATAACAAGTTTAATGAATTGCTCGCGCGTCTTCCACCACCACCACCCGCTGCACCTAACGCACCTCTCCAACAACAACAACAATGACTACCTCCACGTCGCGAAACAGACCTTCGCCGAGCGAGCCGTGTTCCTCTTGCGTTTGGCCAAACTGTTGGTGCTGCTGTTGATACTTCTGTGGCTCCTGCTGCTGATGCGGAAGAGGATGATTATGTGGGAGATTATGAGGATGAGGTTGATCAAAATCAGCACTACGTGCAGCCACCTGCACCACCACCACCAGGTCGACCTCAGGTATATATTCGTAATGGTAGGCCTGCACCACCACCTCAGGTACGAGATGATGTCCATATTCCTAAACTGAAATTGAATATTCCACCATTTGAGGGTAGATATGTTCCTGATATATATCTTACTTGGGAGTTAGAAACTGAACAACGATTTACATGTTTACAATATCCTGAGGAGAGACGAGTTGCTGCTGCTGTTTGTGCTTTCACTAGTTTTGCATGTGTATGGTGGTCTGAACATTGTAGATTATATCCTATTCCAACTACTTGGGCTGCTTTGAAAACTGCTATGCGTACTCGTTGGGTTCCACCATATTATCAACGTGAATTGCTTCAAAAATTGCAGCGTTTAAGACAAGGAAAAAATTCTGTAGAAGAATATTATCAGGAATTACAAACTGGCATGATTCGATGTGGTATTGTTGAGGAGAATGAAGCTATGCTTGCACATTTTCTGGGTGGATTAAATAGAGAGATTCAGACCATTCTAGACTATAAGGAGTATACTAATATCACTCGTTTATTCCATCTTGCTTGTAAAGCTGAACGTGAAGTGCAGGATCGACAAGCATTGGCGCGAACTAACTTTTCTGCAGGCCGACCTTCATCATGGACACCGTGTGCATCTTCTACTTCAACTGCACCAGCACCTCAATCAGGTGTCTCCTCCAGTCGTGATACAAGAAAACAGGCACAACCACCATTATCTGCCAAGAGCGCACCTGCTGGGCCTGCACAGAGTTCTGCTTCTTCCATGGCATCAATAGGGCACACAAGTGATATTATTTGTCGTCGTTGTAAGGGAGGAGGTCATTATGCGAGAGAATGCAAATCTCCGCGTGTGATGATTGCTACCGCGGATGGTGGATATGAGTCCGCTAGTGACTATGATGAGGAGACTTTGGCTCTTATTACACGTGAAGAACATGGTGGAGATGATTCTGATCATGAGACGCAATACATGGCTCCTGAAGACGCTGACAGGTATGAATGTTTAGTTGCTCAACGTGTTTTGAGTGTGCAGGTCACACAAGCTGAGCAAAATCAGAGGCACAATTTGTTCCATACCAAGGGAGTTGTGAAAGAACGTTCTGTGCGCGTCATCATAGATGGAGGGAGCTGCAATAACTTGGCTAGCATGGAGATGGTGGAGAAGCTATCTCTCACCACAAGACCACATCCACATCCTTACTACATCCAATGGTTCAACAACAGCGGCAAGGTTAAGGTAACACGTACTGTTCGTGTGCATTTTAGTATCTCTACATATGCTGATTATGTTGATTGTGATGTGGTACCTATGCAAGCATGTTCCTTATTACTTGGTAGACCATGGCAATTTGATAAAAATTCTGTACACCATGGTAGAAACAATCACTATACTCTTGTTCATAAGGATAAAAATATTACTTTGCTTCCTATGACTCCTGATTCCATTTTGAAAGATGATATTAATAGAGCTAATAAAGCAAAACAGGAGAAGAATAAGAGTGAAAATCAGATTGTGGCAAAAGAATTTGAGCAACAAATGAAGCCTAATAATAAACCATCTAGTGTTGCTTCTGAAATTAAATTGAAAAGTGCATGTTTATTTGCCACCAAATCTGATATTGATGAGCTAGATTTCAGCAAATCTGTTTGCTATGCTTTTGTGTGCAAAGAGGCATTATTTTCATTCGAGGACATGCCTTCCTCTTTGCCTCCTGCTATCACTAACATTTTGTAGGAGTTCGCTGAAGTCTTTCCACAAGACGTGCCACCGGGATTACCACCTATTCGATGGATTGAGCATCAGATTGAGTTAATTCCCGGTGCTTCACTGCCAAACGGTGCGCCATACCGTACCAATCCAGAGGAGATGAAGGAGATTATGCGTCAAGTACAAGAGCTTCTCGACAAAGGTTATATACGCGAATCCCTTAGTCCTTGTGCTGTTCCTATTATTCTAGTGCCGAAAAAGGATGGTACATCGCGTATGTGTGTTGATTGTAGATGCATTAATAATATTACTATTCGTTATCGTCATCCTATTCCTAGGCTAGATGATATGCTTGATGAATTGAGTGGCTCTACAATATTCTCCAAAGTTGATTTGCATAGTGGATACCATCAAATTCGTATGAAATTGGGGGATGAATGGAAAGCAGCATTTAAAACTAAGTTTGGATTATATGAGTGGTTAGTCATGCCTTTTGGGTTAACTAATGCGCCTAGTACTTTCATGAGACTAATGAACGAAGTTTTACGTGCTTTCATTGGACGATTTGTGGTAGTCTATTTTGATGATATACTGATTTATAGCAGATCTTTGGAAGAACATTTGGAACATTTACGTGCTGTTTTTATTGCTCTACGTGATGCACGTTTGTTTGGTAACCTTGGGAAGTGCACCTTTTGCACCGACCGAGTATCTTTTCTTGGCTATGTTGTTACTCCATAGGGAATTGAAGTTGATAAAGCCAAGATTGAAGCTATTGAGAGTTGGCCGCAGCCCAAAACGGTCACACAAGTGAGGAGTTTTCTTGGCCTTACTGGATTCTATAGGCGTTTTGTGAGAGATTTCAGCACCATTGCTGCACCTCTCAATGAGCTTACAAAGAAAGGTGTGCCTTTTCTTTGGGGTACCGCACAGGAAGAAGCCTTCTCGGTATTGAAAGATAAGTTGACACATGCTTCTTTACTCCAACTTCCTGATTTTAATAAGACTTTTGAGCTTGAATGTGATGCTAGTGGAATTGGATTAGGAGGTGTGTTATTACAAGATGGCAAACCTGTTGCATACTTTTCTGAAAAGTTGAGTGGGCCTAGTCTGAATTATTCTACTTATGATAAAGAATTATATGCTCTTGTTCA
Organism: Triticum aestivum; assembly: GCF_018294505.1. Classification (NCBI taxonomy): domain Eukaryota; kingdom Viridiplantae; phylum Streptophyta; class Magnoliopsida; order Poales; family Poaceae; genus Triticum; species Triticum aestivum. The sequence continues at coordinate 287,691,669 of NC_057809.1, forward strand.
GACTTTAGAAACATGGCAACATTATTTATGGCCCAAAGAATTTGTTATACATTCTGATCATGAATCTTTGAAACATATTAAAAGTCAAGCTAAACTGAATCGTAGACATGCTAAATGGGTTGAATTCATTGAGACTTTCCTTTATGTCATTAAACACAAGAAGGGAAAAGAAAATGTTATTGCTGATACATTGTCTCGTCGCTATACTATGCTTTCACAACTTGACTTCAAAATATTTGGTTTGGAGACCATCAAAGATCAATATGTGCATGATGCTAATTTTAAAGATGTAATGCAGAATTGTAAAGAAGGAAGAATGTGGAACAAGTTTGTCGTTAACGATGGATTTGTGTTTCGTGCTAACAAGCTATGCATTCCAGCTAGCTCCGTTCGTCTTTTGTTGTTGCAGGAGGCGCATGGAGGAGGATTAATGGGACACTTTGGCGTGAAGAAGACGGAGGACGTACTTGCTACACATTTCTTTTGGCCAAAGATGAGACGGGATGTTGAGCGTTTTATTGCTCGCTGCACTACATGTCAAAAAGCTAAGTCACGACTCAATCCTCATGGTTTATATATGCATTTGCCTGTACCTAGTGTTCCTTGGGAGGATATATCTATGGACTTTGTTTTAGGTTTACCTCGAACAAAGAAGGGGAGGGATAGCATATTTGTTGTCGTGGATAGATTCTCGAAAATGGCACACTTTATACCATGTCATAAAAGCGATGATGCTGTTAATGTTGCTGATTTGTTCTTTCGTGAAATTATTCGCTTGCATGGTGTGCCAAATACTATTGTTTCAGATCGTGATACTAAATTTCTTAGCCACTTTTGGAGATGTTTATGGGCTATGTTGGGGACTAAACTGCTTTTTAGTACTACTTGTCACCCCCAAACTGATGGCCAAACTGAAGTAGTCAATAGAATATTGTCTACTATGCTTAGGGCTGTTTTGAAGAGTAATAAGAAAATGTGGGAGGAATGCTTGCCTCATATTGAATTTGCTTATAATCGTTCATTGCATTCTACTACTAAGATGTGCCCTGTTGAAGTTGTGTATGGTTTCCTACCTCGTGCACCTATTGATTTGTTGCCTCTTCCATCTTCGGAGAAGGTTAATTTTGATGCTAAACAACGTGCTGAATTGATTTTAAAAATGCATCAGTTAACTAAGGAAAACATTGAGCGTATGAATGCCAAATATAAACTTGCTGGAGATAAGGGTAGAAAACATGTTGTGTTTGCACCTGGAGATCTTGTTTGGTTACATTTGCGTAAGGATAGATTTCCTGATTTGCGCAAATCAACGCTCATGCCACGGGCTGATGGTCCCTTTAAGGTATTAGAGAAAATAAATGATAATGCATATAAACTTGAGCTGCCTGCAGATTTTGGGGTTAGTCCCACTTTTAACATTGCAGATTTGAAGCCTTATTTGGGTGAGGAAGATGAGCTTCCATCGAGGACGACTTCATTTCAAGAAGGGGAGCATGATGAGGACATCAATACCATTGTTACACCCACAGCCCCTACTGCTACATATACGGGACCAATTACTAGAGCTCGCGCACGCCAATTGAATTATCAGGTACTTTCGTTTCTTGGTAATGGTACTAATGTTCATGAGAATATGATGCTGCCTAAATTGGATACATTTGTTTTGCTTACAAATGAAGGGCCTAGCTTGGAGAAGGATGAACATTGGAGCAAGAACAAGCATGGAGATGATGCCATGCGCAAGGGGAACAAGAACGGAGTTACAAGTGATGATTTCAGGACTTTGAAGCCACCATAATGGGTGCATGAAGCCTTGGACGAAATATACAAGATGCCACTTCATAAATTTCGTCCCGAGGCTATTATAGGTGCTGCGTCACCTTTTTATTGGGCCAGGCCCATGTAATTTCGAAATACATAAGTATAGGCTATTTTTAGAGTCCGTATGTGTGGGGAAACAAGAGATAGGGTTGATTTCGGACCCCTCCACCAAGGGCCACGAAATTCCCCCTCTCTTCCTCCATATATACAGCCCTTAGGGCACCGTTTAGACTTTGGGTTTTGTTAGATTAAAAGTTCGCCATAGCTGCAACTTCGCGTACTTCGTTTGTGTTCAACGACCAGACAAAGGCGTCACAGAACCCCACCTTGATCAATAAAGCTTTCATCTTATATTCGCAATATCCAGATTGCAATCTTAGTTTCTTGCTTGTTCTTCGTTTGCTCGCAGGAAACAGACCCTCGTGGTCAGGTTGATCGTGCTCCGGCGTGGTCAATAACCTCTCGGAGTTGGTTTAGCGATTGCTAAGGCGCGACGTCCTCGCACGTTCGTAGTCGGATCGTCAAAGTCGACTTCCACCAAAGCGATATCCATCATCTCATCGAAAGACGGGACACCTTTGCCTCTATCAGGATATATCTATGGACTTTGTTTTAGGTTAACTCGAACAAAGAAGGGGAGGGATAGCATATTTGTTGTCGTGGATAGATTCTCGAAAATGGCACACTTTATACCATGTCATAAAAGCGATGATGCTGTTAATGTTGCTGATTTGTTCTTTCGTGAAATTATTCGCTTGCATGGTGTGCCAAATACTTGATAGAGGCAAAGGTGTCCCGTCTTTCGATGAGATGATGGATATCGCTTTGGTGGAAGTCGACTTTGACGATCCGACTACGAACGTGCGAGGACGTCGCGCCTTAGCAATCGCTAAACCAACTCCTAGAGGTTATTGACCACGCCGGAGCACGATCAACCTGACCACGAGGGTCTGTTTCCTGCGAGCAAACGAAGAACAAGCAAGAAACTAAGATTGTAATCTGGATATTGCGAATATAAGATGAAAGCTTTATTGATCAAGGTGGCGTTCTGTGACGCCTTTGTCTGGTCGTTGAACACAAACGAAGTACGCGAAGTTGCAGCTATGGCGAACTTTTAATCTAAACAAAACCCAAAGTCTAAACGATGCCCTAAGGGCTGTATATATGGAGGAAGAGGGGGAAATTTCGTGGCCCTTGGTGGAGGGGTCCGAAATCAACCCTATCTCTTGTTTCCCCACACATACGGACTCTAAAAATAGCCTATACTTATGTATTTCGAAATTACATGGGCCTGGCCCAATAATAAGGTGACGCGGCACCTAAAATAGCCTCGGGACGAAATTCATGAAGTGGCATCTTGTATATTTCGTCCAAGGCTTCATGCACCCATTATGGTGGCTTCAAAGTCCTGAAATCATCACTTGTAACTCCATTCTTGTTCTTGCTCCAATGTTCATCCTTCTCCAAGCTAGGCCCTTCATTTGTAAGCAAAACAAATGATGAGGACATGACTACCTTGGATATGACCAAAAATATTGCATATATGCATATTTGTCAGGTGATTTCTAGTGCAAACTATTCAATAATCTATTTATTTTATCCAGAACAAAAATACTTCACACACTTTTGTGTTTTGTCTAATTGCAGGTGTATGAGACATTTGTACAATCCACATATGAAGATAAGGAAGAAAGAGATGTTTATTTGCTGTCCAAAAAGTTCTCTCACGTCACTTTTGGCCCAAGAGAAGATAGAGTCCAAGTCTCTCACGTTCTGGATTCAGATTCGGACTGCACAGACATACCTGACTCAAAACGCACACAAGTTTTTCATACGGACTCCGAATTGGGTGATTCTTTTTTTGTTGGAAACTAGATTTCGTGCACTTTCCAACCCAATTGGAATCACCTTCAAATTCGTCCGGAGCATTGAGTTGTGGACGAAACAATCTGATGCTGCAGCAGAATCCGAGTCAAACTACAAGTTCAAAGGTGTTACATCACCTCCACTTGGGCCCATGAGCCTTGTACGACCTAGATTTAGTTTTAGGCTGCCTTGGGACGTCCTCCCACCTCCTTGGCCGCCACCCCTTGCTCCTATATAAGTAGATCCATCTAGTAGATTTTCCTTGGGATTTGTTTAGTTAAAAGTTAGCCATTGCAACTTCGTGTACTTCGTTTGTGTCCAACGACCAGACCAAGACCGCTTCCGGATCCCCACCATTATCAATACCTCATATATATTTGCAATATTCAGATTGCTTTATCATATTCTTGCTCGTTCTTCGATTGCTTGCAGGAATAGACCTTCGTGGTCAGGCTGACCGTGCTTCCGGCATCGTCAGTAACCTCAGGAGATTGGTTTAGCAATTGCTAAGGCGCAACGTCGTGCACGTTTGTAGTCGGGTTGTCAAAGTCGTCTCCACCAAATCGATAGTTATCATCTCATCGAAAGATCGGGACCCTCGCCTCTATCAAGTGGTATCAGTTTTCAGGTTGCTCGGTGAGAATTTCTAGTTTTCCTAGATTAGATTTATTTTCTTACCTATTGTCCAAGAAAAAGCCACACAAAAAAAAGTTAGATCTGTTCATCCTTTATCCAAGCCAGTCTGAGCCTTTGCAATTTTCTATTCATTGCTTGCATAGTTGAATTATCGGTTGCATCGTCGTGTAAGTTGCTGGTCTTAGCGTCTAGTTCCTTTAGAGTTTCGAGTTCTGTTCACATTAGTCACGCCGCCGCTGCATCATTATCCCTTCCGCTGTCCACCATCCCATCTATTAATTTCCACCACGTGCTACGCACTGTTCATTGTCATAATCATAGTTGAGGTCATTCACATCTTTGCATGATCCAATCTGCATCTTATCTAGTTTGCCTTGAAAAAAAAAGATAGAGAAAAAAAAAGAGAAAAAAGGAAAAAAAAGAAAAAGTGAGAGAAGAAAAAGAAAAAAAAAGCGTGAGAAAAAAAAAGAGAGAAGAAAAAAATTGGATCTATCTAGAATCAATCTCGTACCTGAATTCGGATTGGAATCTGTTTTGCGCACTATTCAGTAAAACAGGTGTATCTTCCTCATACGAAGTCCGTTTTGGCTCCGTGAGTACTCAAATTGAAGCTAGCGACGAGCCGCATCTAAATAGTTGCAGAAGCTAGTTCAATATTTGACACCTCAAAATCGGCTTCTAAATAGGTCTTTTTGCCCTCCGAAGTTCATGAACACAGCTTGTTCCAATTTTTCAGGCGAGTTTTAGAATTCTTTGACTCCTCATATCAATTCGGAATTGAGTGATTCTTTCTGCATTGGAAAGCTTGAGTTAGTAGAAAACTTTTCAAGAGGAAAATTGGAGAGAGAGTTGTTATATATCCTGCTTGCCAGTTGTTATTCATCATTATCTTTACTGCCGTTGTGATCTTCACTTATATCTTGTTGTCCAGAGCTACTTATCCTTCATTGATGCTAGTTGTGCTATGCCGTGACCTCATTAGTGTTCTAGGCTCGCGTCTCTAGTCCGGTCTAGCCTAGGACCAGCACAGTACCGTCGTTGAGCGTTTATTCAACATTGCATCTTTGAATTGATTATTGCTAATCTTTTGCTACCATATATAGCCAACCCAGCTCCACATATTTCTACACCGTGTATACGTACGCTCCCCTGGCAATCGCTTTACTCAATATTCGGACTTACTTGACACCGCTGGTTGCTGATCACCGCCTGCTGCATGGTAAGAACTTGTAAGACATTGATATTTGCTTTACTGTGAGCGTTTTACCACCACATCCTAGTAGTTATAGGAACATTATTTTTGGGTTTTGTTTCTTGTTCTACTAATCATGACAGGATCCAGAGTCAATTCATGGGCTTTGTCGATCGCGGGAGACGTGCCACCACCTTTGCAAATACCACAACCGTCACGAGAGGTGCACAAACATCCAAATGCACATGATCAGGTTAATGTATCTATACCACCATTTAATGGCCGTTTTAAACCTGCTTTATATATTGAATGGGAGTTCGACATAAAAAATATATTTGCTTCCCATAATTTCGATGAACATAAAAAGGTTAAGGTTGCAGTTGGTTCTTTCACTGGTTATGCTTTGGTTTGGTGGAGTGAATATTGTCGGTTACACCCTGATTATATACCTACTACTTGGGGTGATTTGAAACTTGCTATGCGACATACTTTCGTCCCTGCTTATTATACTCGTGACATGATTAAGAAGTTGCAACACTTAAAACAAGGTAGTGAAACTGTAACAAAATATTATGATGATTTACAAACTACCTTGTTGCATTCTTCTTTAGAAGAAAATGAAGATGATTTTATGGATAGATTTTGGGGAGGATTAAACCGTGATATTCAAGAGATACTAATTCATGAAGAGTGTTATCCTATGGACCATTTGTTTCATCTTGCTTGCAAAGCTGAACAGGAAATAAAACGACGTGTTGGCCACGAGGAGAACAAGTGCACGGTGCACATTCCAAGAGTTGATATGATTGTTCCTTCAACTACTAGGCATACTATGACAACCACATCCGTTGTTGTCAGGACTACATCACCTCCACCATGTGACACATCGCCCCCGAGAGTGGCTACATCATCTGAGTTGATCATAAGAGGTAATGACAAAGGTACTGATCTTCCATCTCTACATGAGAATGATGAATGCCTGGTCAATTTGAATGCACCATCTGATGAGCTACCCACTACTTTGATCACACCACCTATTTTAGAGGACTACGTTGATAATTTGACTTTGCCATGTGATCAAACAACTGAAATACCAACAATTTTGAGTGCACCCATTGAATTAACTATTGATGCAAAAGAACCAATGTTTAATCATTTTGATATGATCTCTAATCTTGGTGATGATTCTGTGTTGAATGACTTATTGCATGTTTGCTTATTTAAGCATGTTGTAGCATGTAAATTTGATGCAAGTAAGGTTTATTCACCAATGTTGGGATGGTTTAATGATGAACATTGTCAATCTTTTGAAATGAATAAGAGCTTCACTTATATGTGCAAACTGAGTTGCAATATTTTCATGCCTTCTACTTCTTGTGCTAATTTTTTGGCTTTAGATTTTATGAACTATGCAAGTTACTCATCTATTCATGTGTCATATATGCAAAAATCAAGGGAAGTAAAAATGGATGACATATACCTATACAACATGTACACCTTGTCTCTTTTGTTAGCCACATTTCAGATTAAGCAACGTCGAGGACGGCTTTATTTTCAAGAAGGGGAGGATGATGAGGACATGACTACCTTGGATATGACCAAAAATATTGCATATATGCATATTTGTCAGGTGATTTCTAGTGCAAACTATTCAATAATCTATTTATGTTATCCAGAACAAAAATACTTCACACACTTTTGTGTTTTGTCTAATTGCAGGTGTATGGGACATTTGTACAATCCACATATGAAGATAAGGAAGAAAGAGATGTTTATTTGCTGTCCAAAAAGTTCTCTCACGTCACTTTTGGCCCAAGAGAAGATAGAGTCCAAGTCTCTCACGTTCTGGATTCAGATTCGGACTGCACAGACATACCTGAGTCAAAACGCACACAAGTTTTTCATACGGACTCCGAATTGAGTGATTCTTTTTTTGTTGGCAACTAGATTTCGTGCACTTTCCAACCCAATTGGAATCACCTTCAAATTCGTCCGGAGCGTTGAGTTGTGGACGAAACAATCTGATGCTGCAGCAGAATCCGAGTCAAACTACAAGTCCAAAGGTGTTACATCACCTCCACTTGGGCCCATGAGCCTTGTACGACCTAGATTTAGTTTTAGGCTGCCTTGGGACGTCCTCCCACCTCCTTGGCCGCCACCCCTTGCTCCTATATAAGTAGATCCATCTAGTAGCTTTTCCTTGGGATTTGTTTAGTTAAAAGTTAGCCATTGCAACTTCGTGTACTTCGTTTGTGTCCAACAACCAGACCAAGACCGCTTCCGGATCCCCACCATTATCAATACCTCATATATATTTGCAATATTCAGATTGCTTTATCATATTCTTGCTCGTTCTTCGATTGCTTGCAGGAATACACCTTCGTGGTCAGGCTGACCGTGCTTCCGGCATCGTCAGTAACCTCAGGAGATTGGTTTAGCAATTGCTAAGGCGCAACGTCGTGCACGTTTGTAGTCGGGTTGTCAAAGTCGTCTTCACCAAATCGATAGTTATCATCTCATCGAAAGATCGGGACCCTCGCCTCTATCAACAAATGTATCCAATTTAGGCAGCATCATATTCTCATGAACATTAGAATCATTACCAAGAAACGAAAGTACCTGGTAATTTAGTTGACGTGCACGAGCTCTAGTAATTGGTCCAGTATGTATAGCAGCAGGGGCTGTGGGTGTAACAATTGTATTGATGTCCTCATCAATACTATTGTTTCAGATCATGATACTAAATTTCTTAGCCACTTTTGGAGATGTTTATGGGCTAAGTTGGGGACTAAACTGCTTTTTAGTACTACTTGTCACTCCCAAACTGATGGACAAACTGAAGTAGTCAATAGAACGTTGTCTACTATGCTTAGGGCTGTTTTGAAGAATAATAAGAAAATGTGGGAGGAATTCTTGCCTCATATTGAATTTGCTTATAACCGTTCATTGCATTCTACTACTAAGATGTGCCCTTTTGAAGTTGTGTATGGTTTCCTACCTCGTGCACCTATTGATTTGTTGCCTCTTCCATCTTCGGAGAAGGTTAATTTTGATGCTAAACAAGGTGCTGAATTGATTTTAAAAATGCATGAGTTAACTAAGGAAAACATTGAGCATATGAATGCTAAATATAAACTTGCTGGAGATAAGGGTAGAAAACATGTTGTGTTTGCACCTGGAGATCTTGTTTGGTTACATTTGCGTAAGGATAGATTTCCTGATTTGCGCAAATCAAAGCTAATGCCACGTGCTGATGGTCCCTTTAAGGTGTTAGAGAAAATAAATGATAATGCATATAAACTTGAGCTGCCTGTAGATTTTGGGGTTAGTCCCACTTTTAACATTGCAGATTTGAAGCCTTATTTGGGTGAGGAAGATGAGCTTCCATCGAGGACGACTTCATTTCAAGAAGGGGAGGATGATGAGGACATCAATACCATTGTTACACCCACAGCCCCTACTGCTACATATACGGGACCAATTACTAGAGCTCGCGCACGCCAATTAAATTATCAGGTACTTTCGTTTCTTGGTAATGATTCTAATGTTCATGAGAATATGATGCTGCCTAAATTGGATACATTTGTTTTGCTTACAAATGAAGGGCCTAGCTTGGAGAAGGATGAACATTGCAGCAAGAACAAGCATGGAGATGATGCCATGCACAAGGGGAACAAGAACAGAGTTACAAGTGATGATTTCAGGACTTTGAAGCCACCATAATGGGTGCATGAAGCCTTGGACGAAATATACAAGATGCCACTTCATAAATTTCGTCCCGAGGCTATTATAGGTGCTGCGTCACCTTTTTATTGGGCCAGGCCCATGTAATTTCGAAATACATAAGTATAGGCTATTTTTAGAGTCCGTATGTGTGGGGAAACAAGAGATAGGGTTTATTTCGGACCCCTCCACCAAGGGCCACGAAATTCCCCTCTCTTCCTCCATATATACAGCCCTTAGGGCACCGTTTAGACTTTGGGTTTTGTTTAGATTAAAAGTTCGCCATAGCTGCAACTTCGCGTACTTCGTTTGTGTTCAACGACCAGACAAAGGCGTCACAGAACCCCACCTTGATCAATAAAGCTTTCATCTTATATTCGCAATATCCAGATTGCAATCTTAGTTTCTTGCTTGTTCTTCGTTTGCTCGCAGGAAACAGACCCTCGTGGTTAGGTTGATCGTGCTCCGGCGTGGTCAATAACCTCTCGGAGTTGGTTTAGCGATTGCTAAGGCGCGACCTCCTTGCACGTTCGTAGTCGGATCGTCAAAGTCGACTTCCACCAAAGCGATATCCATCATCTCATCGAAAGACGGGACACCTTTGCCTCTATCAACCCTGGGCAAAATTCTGGTGCCGCTGTTGATGCTTCTGCCGCTCCTGCTGCTACTGCAGAGGTGGAGGACGATTTCGAGGATGAGGTTGACCAAAATCATAACTACGTGCAACCACCAGCACCACCACCACCAGGTCGTCCTCATGCATATCATCGCAACGGTAGGGCTGCACCACCACCTGAGGTACATGACCATCTTCATAAACTAAAATTGAATATTTCACCATTTGAGGGTAGATATGTTGCTGATATATATCTTACTTGGGAGTTAGAAACTGAACAACGATTTACAAGTTTACAATATCTTGAGGAGAGACGTGTTCCTGCTGCTGTTTGTGCTTTCACTAGCTTTGCATGTGTTTGGTGGTCTGAACATTGTAGATTATATCCTATTCCAGCTACTTGGGCTGCTTTGAAAACTGCTATGCGTACTCGTTGGGTTCCACCATATTATCAACATGAATTACTTCAAAAATTGCAGCGTTTAAGACAAGGAAAAAATTCTGTAGAAGAATATTACCATGAATTACAAACTGGCATGATTAGATGTGGTATTGTTGAGGAGAATGAAGCTATGCTTGCACGTTTTATGGGTGGATTAAATAGAGAGATTCAGACCATTCTAGAGTATAAGGAGTATACTAATATCACTCGTTTATTCCATCTTGTTTGTAAAGCTGAACGTGAAGTGCAGGATAGACAGGCATTGGCGCGAACTAACTTTTCTGCAGGTCGATCTTCATCATGGACACCACGTGCATCCTCTACTTCCACTCCACCAGCACCTCCATCAGGTGCCACCTCCAGCCGTGATACAAGAAAGCAGGCACAACCACCACTATCTGCCAAGAGCACACCTGTCGGACCTGCGCATAGCTCTTCTTCTTCCATGGCATCAACAGGGCACACAAGTGATATTATTTGTCGTCGTTGTAAGGGAAGAGGACATTTTGTGAGAGAATGCCAATCTCAGCGTGTGATGATTTCTACTGAGGATGGTGGGTATGAGTCCGCTAGTGACTATGATGAGGATACTTTGGCACTTATTACACATGAAGAACACGATGGAGAGGATTCTGATCATGAAACGCAATACATGGCTACTGAAGATGCTGACATGTATGAATGTTTAGTTTCTCAATGTGTTTTGAGTGTGCAGGTTGCACAAGCTGAGCAAAATTAGAGGCATAATCTGTTCGATAGAAAGGGAGTTGTGAAAGAACATTCTGTTCGCGTCATCATAGATGGAGGGGGCTGCAATAACTTGGCTAGCATGGAGATGGTGGAGAAGCTATCTCTCACCACAAGACCACATCCACATCCTTACTACATCCAATGGTTCAACAACAGCGGCAAGGTTAAGGTAACACGTACTGTTCGTGTGCATTTCAGTATCTCTACATATGTTGATTATGTTGATTGTGATGTGGTACCTATGCAAGCATGTTCCTTATTACTTGGTAGACCATGGCAATTTGATAAATATTCTGTACACCATGGCAGAAATAATCAGTATACTCTTGTTCATAAGGATAAAAATATTACTTTGCTTCCTATGACTCCTGATTCCATTTTGAAAGATGATATTAATAGAGCTAATAAAGCAAAACAGGAGAAAAATAAAAGTGAAAATCAGATTGTGGCAAAAGAATTTGAGCAACAAATGCTGCCTAAAAATAACCCATCTAGTGTTGCTTCTGAAATTAAATTGAAAAGTGCATGTTTACTTGCCACCAAATCTGATATTGATGACTTAGATTGTAGCAAATCTGTTTGCTATGCTTTTGTGTGCAAAGAGGCATTATTTTCATTCGAGGACGTGCCTTCCTCTTTGCCTCCTGCTGTCACTAACATTTTGCAGGAGTTCGCTGACGTCTTTCCACAAGACGTGCCACCGGGATTACCACCTATTCGAGGGATTGAGCATCAAATTAACTTAATTCCCGGTGCATCATTACCCAACCGTGCACCATACCGTACCAATCCAGAGGAGACAAATTAGATTATGCGTCAAGTACAAGAACTGCTCGACAAAGGTTATATACGCGAATCCCTTAGTCCTTGTGCCATTCCTATCATTTTAGTGCCGAAAAAGGATGGTACGTCGCGTATGTGTGTTGATTGTGGAGGCATTAATAATATTACTATTCGTTATCGTCATCGTATTCCTAGGCTAGACGACATGCTCGATGAACTGAGTGGCTCTACAATATTCTCCAAAGTTGATTTGCGTAGTGGATACCATCAAATTCGTATGAAATTGGGAGATGAATGGAAAACGACATTTAAAACTAAGTTTGGTTTATATGAGTGGTTAGTCATGCCTTTTGGGTTAACTAATGCACCTAGTACTTTCATGAGACTAATGAACGAAGTTTTACGTGCTTTCATTGGACGATTTGTGGTAGTCTATTTTGATGATATACTGATTTATAGCAAATCTTTGGAGGAATATTTGGAACATCTACGTGCTATTTTTATTGCTCTACGTGATGCACATTTGTTTGGTAACCTTGGAAAGTGCACCTTTTGCACCGACCGAGTATCTTTTCTTGGCTATGTTGTTACTCCACAGGGAATTGAAGTTGATAAAGCCATGATTGAAGCTACTGAGAGTTGGCCGCAGCCCAAAACGGTCACACAAGTGAGGAGTTTCCTTGGCCTCGCTGGTTCCTATAGGCGTTTTGTGAGAGATTTCAGCACCATTGCTGCACCTCTCAACGAGCTTACAAAGAAGGACGTGCCTTTTGTTTGGGGTACAACACAGGAAGAAGCCTTCACAGTATTGAAAGATAAGTTGACACATGCTCCTTTACTCCAACTTCCTGATTTCAATTAGACTTTTGAGCTTGAATGTGATGCTAGTGGAATTGGATTAGGAGGTGTGTTATTACAAGATGGCAAACCTATTGCATACTTTTCTGAAAAATTGAGTGGGCCTAGTCTGAACTATTCTACTTATGATAAAGAATTATATGCTCTTGTTCGGACCATAGAAACATGGCAACATTATTTATGGCCAAAGGAATTTGTTATACATTCTGATCATGAATCTTTGAAACACATTAAAATTCAAGCAAAACTGAACCGTAGACATGCTAAATGGGTTGAATTCATTGAGACTTTCCCTTATGTCGTTAAACACTAGAAGGGTAAAGAAAATGTTATTGCTGATGCATTGTCTCGTCGTTATACTATGCATTCACAACTTGACTTTAAAATATTTGGTTTGGAGACCATCAAAGATCAATATGTGCATGATGCTGAATTTAAAGATGTATTGCAGAATTGTAAGGAAGGGAGAACTTGGAACAAGTTCGTTCTTAATGATGGATTCATGTTTCATGCTTAGCTCATACTTAGAGATAGAGCTTCGCTCATCCACATCGGATCTACTCCTCTTGAGAGACCGCGGCCTCTTCGGAGAAGATCCCTTTGGATTCAAGCCCCCTTTCTAAGGGAAGATCCCCCCGTGGATTCAAGACCTCCTCACGGAGAAGAACCGTCTACCCTTGTATCGTCCTTAGTTGTCCGTGGATTCGTGTATCGTTCTATGTACCCGAGGATCTAGCACATGTGTGACTTGTTCTTGTTAGTTTGAGTGTTCCTCTTGTGTTTCCCCTTGTGTTTTCCCTCGTTTCCCTCTAGGTGTTCCTCGTGTCCTTCGCGGGATCCGCTCCTTTTGTGAAAGATCGGGCGATTAGGGTTCTACCCTACATCATCTTGGTATCTAGAGAAAGGTTGATCACGATTTCGGAGCCTCCCCGTTGTGTTTCTTGCCTAATTTTGTTGTTTTTTGTCCTAATCCAAAAATCCCCACCAAAAATAGCCCCAAATGTTTTTTGTGATTTGTTCATGTGTTGAGATTTTGTTGGTTTTGATCCGTGAATTTTGTGTGTGGCTCGTACATCTAGCCTCCCCACCCTTCTTTTCCTCCATTTTCTTCTTTTTCCCCTTCGGATTTGGGCTTTTTCCCCAAGTTTTTCCGCCCAAATCCACGAACCGGAAGTCTCTGTTCTTGGCAGAATCACGACCACCGGAACTTCCGGTCCAGCCCGGACATTCCGGCCCCCGGACCTTCCGGCCTTCCCCGGAACCTCTGGACGCCGGACCCTCCGTCTTGCCTGGAACTTCCGGCTTTGACAGAAAGTTCACACTACTTCCACAACTCCGCCCAAATTTCACCAAATTTTGTTCTGGTGCTCACCATATACCATATATACTTCCGCATACCTCCACCACTTCCGCATAACCCAACTATTTTTAGACCGTTTCGCTCTCCGACACAATTGCTACTTTGAGGTTTGAGAATTTGAGTTGCGGTAACGTATCCTTTTGTGTTTCGGCTATCTAGGTACGGTTCGACATCGACACCACCGCTGCTCATCTTCGCCACGGACGCGTCATCAACAACGACCACCTCGACTACGACTTGGTATTCATGCCACCATTTTGACACCATACCGGAAGCAAGACCGGTAACCTAATCTTGGTATTGGACATATCATTCTTGCCATTACATTGATAACCATCATAGCCTCACTCCTTTGCGTTGCTTACCCATCGAGACTAGCCATTGAGTATTGCCGGCAACGAGACTTGTGCATATTAGTGATCATACTTCCCATAGCATACATACATCATTGTTGCCTATATTGGTATCATCTCTTGTGTCACAAACTTGTCATCGCATACTCACTTGCTATCTTGGTTCGTCAAACATTGCATGAGAAAAGAGCTCAAACATCAAAGAGCCAACCAAGCTTTTAAGCAAAGAGGAAAGAAAGCAAAGAAATTTTAAGCAAGAACCATAGCATCATACAACATTAAGATTGTCATACTCGATCATCTTGGATCATATCATACCAACACCTTGCATACAACATATTTGGGATAGAAGTCGCTGCATTTTTGCTAAGTAGGTTGTGCACAAGTTCTTGTATCCGCCTATTGTGCAATCGTGCTAGCGTCTCTCTAGTGTTGTGCAACAAGAGCATTTTTGTGGATTCCACATTTTGGCTCACCCTTGGTTGCACAACCCCACTTATCTTTTTGGGTGTGTGTTTCCGTGTACCTTATATGCTTGGTCTACTTGTTACATTGCATCTGGCGAATCTTTTCCAACATTATTGAAGCTCACTTACAATTACGTCAATTTTGTGCCTCCATCCTAACCAAGCTCCACAAAAAGCTTTTACTTGTGTAGGTGTGAGAAACCGACAAGAACTCGTACCAATTGTGCTATTTCCTTGTCCTACATTGGAGTGATCCTCGATCCACTTTCAACTTCGGTCAAGGTACATTTGGTACTCGTTCTTCTCTTTCTACCACTCACATTTGTCTTGGAATGATGGATAGGCCTAGTACTTCTACCAACCCACTCTTCATGGAGCAAGACGACGACATGAACTCCTTCGTCACCAACAGTCACCTCTTTGGTGCACAACGTGCTTTGCATCAAGAGCAACAAGCGATGAGTGAACGCACATACAACCTTGCCGCCGACTTGCACCTTTCCGAGCAACGTACAATGGACTACTTCGACCACAAGCTCGACGATCACAAGCAAGAGCATGACGCAAGGATGGACGAAATTCGTGTTTTGTTGATCAACCGCTCGTCTTCCACTTCAAGAAGGAGTCGTTCAAGCCGCCACTCCGACTTCACCCTCTCCGGCTCAAGTACACCGACATCGAACACTCTTCGTCGAGCCGCGCGCACCGACCGTCAAGCAAGCCTCAATCCCCTAAGAGACACCGACTCTCAAGAGAACCAACAACGTCAAACTCAAGAAGCCTTTGCGCTTGCACGAGAACGGCAACATCAACGCCAACATGAAGAGGAAGAGCGAGCACGTCTACGCCAAAATGCCATAGATGCCGAGGCACAACGTCAAGCACAACAACTCCGTGACGCTCAAGCACTTGCGCCGCAACAAGCTCTACGCGATTTGAGTCGAGCCGTTGCCGACCGAAGCCGACAAGCCCGTGAACAAGAGGAAGCACATCGCGAAGAAATTCAAGAACAAAGATTTCACGCTCGCGTGCATCGTCAAGTTCCTCTTCGACCTCGCGAAGATACTCCTCAAGCTCGCCAACCCCATCAAGTTCATGGAGAGCATGAAGACAATGGAAATCCTCCACGACAAGAGCAACATGAGGATAACAACCCTCCGCGTCAAGAGCACCACGAGTTGAACAATCATCTGCAACATGGGCGTCATCATCCCCGACCCCAACACAATGAAGAGCAACGCTACGACAAGCTCAAGTTCACCATGCCCAAGTTCAACGGAAGCAACGATCCCGAAGAGTACATTTCATGGGCATTGAAAGTTTACAAGATTTTCCGTTTGCACAATTATGACGAATAGAAGAAGATCGCAATGGCATCCCTTGAGTTCCAAGACTACGTGCTCATTTGGTGGGAACAAGTCATTGAGCACCGAGAGGCAAGAGGTGATCCACCCATCACTTCTTGGGCGCAAATGAAGGATGTCATGAGAGCACGCTTCGTACCTACCTACTACAACTGCGATCTCTTCAAGAAACTCGAACAACTCAAGCAAGGAACCAAGAGCGTTGAAGAGTACTACAAGGAGATGGAGATTTCCATGATACGAGCCAATGTCATGACAGATGATGAGCAAACAATGGCACGTTTCTTGAATGGACTCAATCATCCTATCAAGAAGATCGCCGACTTCCAACCATACTCAAATCTCATCGAGCTAGTGCACCAAGCTACCAAAGCGGAACGCCAAGTGCAAGATGATTTCAAGTATGCCAAGTTCTCATCCAAGTCCTACGGCTTCTGCAATACCCAAGCTTCAATGACTCCAACACCGACTACAAGACCTTCTACTTCCAACATCGACAAGTCGACTTCCAAGAAAGCTTTGCCAACTGCAAGCAACCCTACTACGGGAAACTTCAAGCCGAGAGCTTCATCATCATCAACCCCAACCGATGAGACCATCAAGACGAGTTCCTTCAAGTGTTTCACTTGCGGAGGCCGAGGCCACAAGTCCTACGAGTGCACCAACAAGCGAAGCATGGTCTTCAACGACGATGGCACTTATGACTCCATGAGCGACGACGAAATGGAAGCCCTCGAGCACGTCGCCATGCACTGCCAAGTGAACACTGAAGAAGAACAAGTCTTTTGTGATGAAGACTCAAGTCCCGCACTTGTTGTCTCCAAAGTCTTGACTCTCCAACATCACCAAGAAGAAGACCAACGATGCCACATATTCCACACCAAGGCCGGCATCAATGGACGATCCGTTAAGGTCATCATCGATGGAGGGAGTTGTCATAATCTCGCAAGTGAAGCACTTTGCTCCAAGCTCCAATTGCCCAAGACGAAGCATCCACATCCATACAAAGTGCAATGGCTTAGTGACTCCGGCACTATCCAAGTCAAGCACCGAGTACAAGTCTCCTTCAAGATCGGCGCCTACAAAGACACCTTGGAGTGCGACGTCGTTCCAATGACCGTTTGTCATCTTCTCCTTGGACGGCCATGGCAATTCGATAGAGGAGTCGTCCACAACGGCTGAACGAACCACTACATCTTCAAGATGAAGGGCAAGGAGTACGTCCTCCGTCCAATGTCGCCAAGTCAAGTGATCGCTGACAAGCATACCACCCATCGTGGAGATCATAGTGAGAGAGCGAGCCACCAAAACGAGAGTGAGCGCCACAAGCCAAAATTGAGTGCCTCCACGATGAGCGAAAACAAGAACCTAGTTCTGTTTGCCACCAAACGTGAGATGAGAGAAGTGTGTGAGAACCCATCTAGTGTCCTACACTACGTCCTCATGCGCAAGGACAATGCACCACAAACTAACACCTCTCACACTCTTCCTCTACTGTTGTCTTCTCTTTTGCAGGAATTTCAAGATGTTTTTCCCGATGAGCTACCTCCGGGTCTACCTCCTCTACGAAGCATTGAGCACCGAATCGACCTCATCCCTGGAGCACCTCTTTCGAACAAAGCTCCATACCGTGTCAACCCCGATGAAACAAAAGAAATACAAAGGCAAGTAAGCATCTCAAAGACCATAGACATGTGCGTGAAAGTTTGAGCCCTTGTGACGTTCCGGTCATTCTTGTGCCAAAACGTGATGGTAGTTTTCGCATGTGCTCCGATTGTAGACCTATAAATGCTATCATTGTTCGTTATAGGCATCCCATTCCACGCCTAGATGATATGCTTGATGAGCTTAGCGGTGCCACTATATTTTCCAAAATTGATCTTAAGAGTGGTTACTATCAAATCTGCATACAAGAGGGTGATGAATGGAAAATCGCCCTCAAAACCAAGTTTGGTTTGTATGAGTGGTTAGTCATGCCTATGGGTCTCTCGGAAGCACCAGGCACTTTTATGCGCCTTATGAATCATGTCTTTCGCCCTTACATTGGTATATTTGTTGTGGTTTACTTCGATGACATTCTTGTGTTTAGAAAATCTATTATAGAGCATGTCACCCATGTCCACACCGTTTTGCAAACTCTTAGAAAAGGGCGACTCTATGCTAATATGGAGAAATGCCTTTTTGGTGTTGATAAGCTCATTTTCTTGGGTTTTGTTGTTTCTTCTAAGGGTGTTCATGTTGATGAGTCCAAGATTAATGCTATTAAGACTTGGCCACAACCAACCAACTTGCATCAAGTGCGTAGTTTTCTTGGCCTTGCGGGTTTCTATCGTCGCTTTGTGAAGGATTTTAGCACCATTGCTTCGCCTTTGCATGCTTTGAGAAAGAAGAATGCACCTTTTGTTTGGGGACCATCCCAAGATACCACATTCAATGAGCTTAAGAATTTGCTTACTCATGCTCCCGTGCTTGCTTTACCCAACTTCAACAAGCCTTTTGAAATTCATTGCGATGCTAGTGGTAATGGCATAGGAGGTGTGTTAACGCAAGAGAAGCGCCCCGTAGCTTACTTTAGTGAGAAACTTTCCGGAGCACAACTCAATTATCCCATCTATGACAAAGAGCTATATGCTTTAGTCCGCGTTTTGCATGAATGGGAACACTACCTTCGTCCCCATGAGTTTATCATTCATACCGATCATGAGACTCTCAATTATCTTAAGGGACAAACTTAGTTGAACAAGCATGATAGAGGCTAAGGTGTCCCGATGTTTCGATGAGATGGTGGCTATCGTTTTCTGTGGGAGTCGACCTTGACGATCCGACTACGAACGTGCGAGACATCGCGCCTCAGCAATCGCTAAACCAACTTCCGAGGGTTATTGACCACGCCGGAGCACGATCAACCTGACCACGAGGGTCTGTTTCCTACGAGCAAACGAAGAACAAGCAAGAAACTGAGATTGCAATTGGGATATTGCGAATATAAGATGAAAGCTTTATTGATCAAGGTGGGGTTCTGTGACGTCTTGGTCTGGTCGTTGGACACAAATGAAGTACGCGAAGTTGCAGCTATGGCGAACTTTTAATCTAAACAAAACCCCGAAGTCTAAACGACGCCCTAAGGGCTATATATATGGAGGAAGAGGGGGGGGGATTTCGTGGCCCTTGAGGGTGGGGTCCGAAACCAACCCTAACTCTTGTTTCCCCACACATACGGACTCTAAAAATATCCTATACTTAAGTATTTCGAAATTACATGGGCCTGGCCCATTAATAAGGTGACGCAGCACCTAGAATAGCCTATGGACGAATATTATGAAGTGGCATCTTGTATATTTCGTCCTAGGCTTCATGCACTCCTTATGGCGGCTTCAAAGTCCTGAAATCATCACTTGTAACTCCGTTCTTGATCCCCTTGCGCATGCCATCAACTCCATGCATGTTCTTGCTCCAATGTTCATCCTTCTCCAAGCTAGGCCCTTCATTTATAAGCAAAACAAATGTATCCAATTTAGGCAGCATCATAATCTCATGAACATTAGAATCATTACCAAGAAACAAAAGTACCTGGTAATTTAATTGGCGTGCGCGAGCTCTAGTAATTGGTCCAGTATATGTAACAGTAGGGGCTGTGGGTGTAACAATGGTATTGATGTCCTCATCAAAGCGTCATGCTAAATGGAGTGAATTTATTGAGTCTTTTCCCTATGTCATCAAGTACATCAAGGGTAAAGAAAACATAGTCGCGGATGCTCTTTCCCGCATTTGCATGCTTGTCACACAACTTGAGTTAGATGTCATTGGCTTCGAGCATATCAAAGTCTTATATGAGCATGATACAACTTTTGCCATTCCTTATGCCAAGTGTTTGTCAAATACATCTTGTGATGAGGACATGACTACCTTGGATATGACCAAAAATATTGCATATATGCATATTTGTCAGGTGATTTCTAGTGCAAACTATTCAATAATCTATTTATGTTATCCAGAACAAAAATACTTTACACACTTTTGTGTTTTGTCTAATTGCAGGTGTATGGGACATTTGTACAATCCACATATGAAGATAAGGAAGAAAGAGATGTTTATTTGCTGTCCAAAAAGTTCTCTCACGTCACTTTTGGCCCAAGAGAAGATAGAGTCCAAGTCTCTCACGTTCTGGATTCAGATTCGGACTGCACAGACACACCTGACTCAAAACGCACACAACTTTTTCATACGGACTCCGAATTGGGTGATTCTTTTTTTGTTGGAAACTAGATTTCGTGCACTTTCCAACCCAATTGGAATCACCTTCAAATTCGTCCGGAGCGTTGAGTTGTGGACGAAAAAATTTGATGCTGCAGCAGAATCCGAGTCAAACTACAAGTCCAAAGGTGTTACATCACCTCCACTTGGGCCCATTGGCCTTGTACGACCTAGATTTAGTTTTAGGCTGTCTTGGGACGTCCTCCCACCTCCTTGGCCGCCACCCCTTGCTCCTATATAAGTAGATCCATCTAGTAGCTTTTCCTTGGGATTTGTTTAGTTAAAAGTTAGCCATTGCAACTTCGTGTACTTCGTTTGTGTCCAACGACCAGACCAAGACCGCTTACGGATCCCCACCGTTATCAATACCTCATATATATTTGCAATATTCAGATTGCTTTATCATATTCTTGCTCGTTCTTCGATTGCTTGCAGGAATAGACCTTCGTGGTCAGGCTGACCGTGCTTCCGGCATCGTCAGTAACCTCAGGAGATTGGTTTAGCGATTGCTAAGGCGCAACGTCGTGCTCATTTGTAGTCGAATCGTCAAAGTCATCTCCACCAAATCGATAGTTATCATCTCATCGAAAGATCGGGACACCCTCGCCTCTATCAAGTGGTATCAGTTTTCAGGTTGCTCGGTGAGAATTTCTAGTTTTCCTAGATTAAATTTATTTTCTTACCTATTGTTCAAGAAAAAGCCACAAAAAAGAGTTAGATCTATTCATCCTTGGTCCAAGCCAATCTGAGCCTTTGCAATTTTCTTTTCATTGCTTGCATAGTTGAATTATCGGTTGCATCGTCGTGTCGAGTTGCTGGTCTTAGTGTCTAGTTCGTTTAGTGTTTCGAGTTCTGTTCACATTAGTCACGCCACCGCTGCATCATTATCTCTTCCGCTGTCCACCACCCATCCATCAATTTCCACCACGTGCTACCCACCATTCATTGTCATAATAATAGTTGAAATCTAGTTTGTTTTGGAAAGAAGGAGTAAAAAAGAGAGAAAAAAACGAGAGAGAAAAAAAGTCAGAGAAAAAAAGGACAAGAAAAAGAAAAAAAAAAGCGTGAGAAAAAAAAGAGAGAAAAAAAAATTGGATCTATCTAGAATCAATCTCGTACCTGAATTCGGATTGGAATCTGTTTTGCGCACTGTTCAGTAAAACAGGTGTATCTTCCTCATACGAAGTCCGTTTTGGCTCCGTGAGTACTCAAATTGAAGATAGCGACGAGCCGCATCTAAATAGTTGCAGAAGTTAGTTCAATATTTGACACCTCAAAATCGGCTTCTAAATAGGTCTTTTTGCCCTCCGAAGTTCGTGAACACAGCTTGTTCCAATTTTTCAGGCCAGTTTTAGAATTCTTTGACTCCTCATATCAACTCGGAATTGAGTGATTCTTTTTGCATTAGAAAGCTTGAGTTAGTAGCATTCTTTGAAAGAATTTATCAGAAAATTGTCTCAAACTTTTCAAGAGGAAAGTTGGAGAGAGAGTTGTTGTATATCCTGCTTGGCAGTTGTTTTTCATCATTATCTTCACTGCCGTTGTGATCTTCACTTATATCTTGCTGTCAAGAGCTACTTAGTATCCTTCATTGATGCTAGTTGTGCTACGCCGTGACCTTATTAGTGTTCTAGGCTCACGTCTCTAGTCCGGTCTAGCCTAGGACCAGCACAGTACCGTCGTTGAGCGTTTATTCAACATTGCATCTTTGAATTGATTATTGCTAATCTTTTGCTACCATATATAGCCAACCCAGCTCCACATATTTCTACACCGTGTATACGTACGCTCCCCTGGCAATCGTTTTACTCAATATTCGGAGTTACTTGACACCGCTGGTTGCCGATCACCGCTTGCTGCATGGTAAGAACTTGTAAGACATTGATATTTGCTTTACTGTGAGCGTTTTACCACCACATCCTAGTAGTTATAGGAACATTATTTTTGGGTTTTGTTTCTTGTTCTACTAATCATGACAGGATCCAGAGTCAATTCATGGGCTTTGTCGATCGCGGGGGACGTGCCACCACCTTTGCAAATACCACAACCGTCACGAGAGGTGCACAAACATCCAAGTGCACATGATCAGGTTAATGTATCTATACCACCATTTAATGGCCGTTTTAAACCTGCTTTATATATTGAATGGGAGTTCGACATAAAAAATATATTTGCTTCCCATAATTTCGATGAACATAAAAAGGTTAAGGTTGCGGTTGGTTCTTTCACTGGTTATGCTTTGGTTTGGTGGAGTGAATATTGTCGGTTACACCCTGATTATATACCTACTAGTTGGGATGATTTGAAACTTGCCATGCGACATACTTTCGTCCCTGCTTATTATACTCGTGACATGATTAAGAAGTTGCAACACTTAAAACAAGGTAGTGAAACTGTAACAAAATATTATGATGATTTACAAACTACCTTGTTGCATTCCTCTTTAGAAGAAAGTGAAGATGATTTTATGGATAGATTTTGGGGAGGATTAAACCGTGATATTCAAGAGATACTAATTCATGAAGAGTGTTATCCTATGGACCATTTGTTTCATCTTGCTTGCAAAGCTGAACAGGAAATAAAACGACGTGTTGGCCACGAGGAGAACAAGCGCACGGTGCACATTCCAAGAGTTGATATGATTGTTCCTTCAACTACTAGGCATACTATGACAACCACATCCGTTGTTGTCAGGACTACATCACCTCCACCATGTGACACATCGCCCCTGAGAGTGGCTACATCATCTGAGTTGATCATAAGAGGTAATGACAAAGGTACTGATCTTCCATCTCTACATGAGAATGATGAATGCCCTGTCAATTTGAATGCACCATCTGATGAGCTACCCACTACTTTGATCACACCACCTATTTTAGAGGACTATGTTGATAATTTGACTTTGCCATGTGATCAAACAACTGAAATACCAACAATTTTGAGTGCACCCATTGAATTAACTATTGATGCAAAAGAACCAATGTTTAATCATTTTGATATGACCTCTAATCTTGGTGATGATTCTGTGTTGAATGACTTATTGCATGTTTGCTTATTTAAGCATGTTGTAGCATGTAAATTTGATGCAAGTAAGGTTTATTCACCAATGTTGGGATGGTTTAATGATGAACATTGTCAATCTTTTGAAATGAATAAGAGCTTCACTTATATGTGCAAACTGAGTTGCAATATTTTCATGCCTTCTACTTCTTGTGCTAATTTTTTGGCTTTAGATTTTATGAACTATGCAAGTTACTCATCTATTCATGTGTCATATATGCAAAAATCAAGGGAAGTAAAAATGGATGACATATACATCTACAACATGTACACCTTGTCTTTTTTGTTAGCCACATTTCAGATTAAGCAACGCCGAGGACGGCTTTATTTTCAAGAAGGGGAGGATGATGAGGACATGACTACCTTGGATATGACCAAAAATATTGCATATATGCATATTTGTCAGGTGATTTCTAGTGCAAACTATTCAATAATCTATTTATGTTATCCAGAACAAAAATACTTCACACACTTTTGTGTTTTGTCTAATTGCAGGTGTATGGGACATTTGTACAATCCACATATGAAGATAAGGAAGAAAGAGATGTTTATTTGCTGTCCAAAAAGTTCTCTCACGTCACTTTTGGCCCAAGAGAAGATAGAGTCCAAGTCTCTCACGTTCTGGATTCAGATTCGGACTGCACAGACACACCTGACTCAAAACGCACACAAGTTTTTCATACGGACTCCGAATTGGGTGATTCTTTTTCTGTTGGAAACTAGATTTCGTGCACTTTCCAACCCAATTGGAATCACCTTCAAATTCGTCCGGAGCGTTGAGTTGTGGACGAAACAATCTGATGCTGCAGCAGAATCCGAGTCAAACTACAAGTCCAAAGGTGTTACATCACCTCCACTTGGGCCCATTGGCCTTGTACGACCTAGATTTAGTTTTAGGCTGTCTTGGGACGTCCTCCCACCTCCTTGGCCGCCACCCCTTGCTCCTATATAAGTAGATCCATCTAGTAGCTTTTCCTTTGGATTTGTTTAGTTAAAAGTTAGCCATTGCAACTTCGTGTACTTCGTTTGTGTCCAACGACCAGACCAAGACCGCTTACGGATCCCCACCGTTATCAATACCTCATATATATTTGCAATATTCAGATTGCTTTATCATATTCTTGCTCGTTCTTCGATTGCTTGCAGGAATAGACCTTCGTGGTCAGGCTGACCGTGCTTCCGGCATCGTCAGTAACCTCAGGAGATTGGTTTAGCGATTGCTAAGGCGCAACGTCGTGCTCGTTTGTAGTCGGGTCGTCAAAGTCGTCTCCACCAAATCGATAGTTATCATCTCATCGAAAGATCGGGACACCCTCGCCTCTATCATCTTGGGAACGCTATTACATCAAAGATGGCTACCTTATGAGAGCTAAGAAACTTTGCATTCCCGAGTCCTCGCTTCGTTTGTTGATTTTGTAGGAATCTCAAGGAGGAGGCTTAATGGGACACTTCGGACGCGACAAGACGTTCGCCACGCTCTCGAAAAGCTACTTTTGGCCTAAGAGATGTCAATCGTTTCACCAACCGGTGTTCTACATGTCGCAAAGCTAAGTCCAAAGCTCAATCTCATGGTCTCTATATGCCTTTACCGATTCCATACCAACCTTGGGAAGACATTAGCATGGACTTCGTACTTGGTTTTCCTAGAACTCGAAATGGGAAAGATTCCATATTTGTCGTTGTTGACTGTTTCTCCAAAATGGCACATGTTATTCCTTGTCACAAGATAGACGATGCTTCACATGTTGCTAATCTCTTTTGTAGGGAAATATTGCATCTCCATGGTGTGCCAAAGACAATTGTCTCGGACCGCGACGTCAAGTTCCTTAGCTACTTTTGGAAGACCCTATGCGCCAAGCTCAGAATCAAGCTACTCTTCTCCACGGCGTACCATCCTCAAACCGACGCCCAAACGGAGGTGACAAACTGCACACTCTCCGCTCTACTTCGAGTACTCATCAAGAAGAACATCAAGGAGTGGGAGGAGTGTCTACCCATCGCCGAGTTCGCCTACAACCGAGCAAGACACTCAACAACCGGCAAGTCCCCTTTCGAGGTCATCTACGGATTCAACCCTTTGTCACCATTGGATATTTTACCTCTACCACTCCAAGAGCGAATCAATTTGGACGCAAGTGCACGAGCGACCCATCTCAAGAAGGTGCATGAAGATACAAGAAACACCATCGAGCGCCAAGTACAACGCCTTGCGACCAAGCTCAACATCAACAGGCAACCTATGGTCTTCAACATTGGTGATCTCGTGTGGATACACCTTCGCAAGGAGCGCTTTCCACAAGAAAGCAAGTCTAAGCTTCGTCCACGAGCAGATGGACCCTTCAGGGTGCTCGCACGCTACAACGACAACGCTTACAAGATCGACCTCCTGCGCGACAAGTACAACGTGAGCGACATCTTCAACATCAAAGATCTCTCTCCCTTCCATGGTGATGAAGAACTCGATCCGAGGACGTATCTTCCCCAAGGGAGGGGAGATCATGCGGAGCATCCCACGACCATCCCCATGGATGCCACCTCAACTATCCAAGCTCCAAGTGGACCAATGACAAGGGCTAGGGCACGTGCTATTCAATCCGAGGTGACATCACTCCTACTTGAGTTTTCCCCCTCTTCAAGTGAGACATGGCTACTGCCTAAGTCCAAGATACCATGTGTCATCAGGTACAACGCTCAAGACTCGGAGCCGAGGACTGTAGAAGAAGAGACAGGCATCAACACTCTGGACAGCCCGGAACTTCTGGCCAGAACCCGGAACTTCCGCCCCACGGACCTTCCGGCCGACCCGGAGCTTCCGGCTGCCGATGACTTCGACCAGCCCAGGCGTGCCAACTCTCGGGTTAGCCCGGACCTTCCTGCGCTCGGAACCTCCAAGCTGCCCAGACCTTCCGCCCCCCCCGGATGCCAGCACATCTCCACTGCGCCAACTCTCTGGTTAGGCCGGACCCTTCCTAGAACCTCCGGCGCCCGGAACTTCCGGCCCTGCCTGCACGCAGCCACTTGGGCAGAGGCCCGTGTACCCTTTCGTCACCTAGACTATATATACTCTATCCCGTACGACTTTCTAGGGTTAGCATTGGTTTAGTTCATACTTAGAGATAGAGCTTCGCTCATCCACATCGGATCTACTCCTCGTGAGAGACCGCGACCTCTTCGGAGAAGATCCCTTTGGATTAAAGCCCCCCTTTCTAAGGGAAGATCCCCCCGTGGATTCAAGACCTCCTCACGGAGAAGAACCGGCTACCCTTGTGTTGTCCTTAGTTGTCCGTGGATTCGTGTATCGTTCTATGTACCCGAGGATCTAGCACATGTGTGACTTGTTCTTGTTAGTTTGAGTGTTCCTCTTGTGTTTCCCCTTGTGTTTTCCCTTGTTTCCCTCTAGGTGTTCCTCGTGTCCTTCGCGGGATCTGCTCCTTTCGTGAAAGATCGGGCGATTAGGGTTCTACCCTACATCACAGACCCGGATCATCCGGCCACACTCGGACGTCCGGACGAGGTCCCGGACATCCGGCCCTCCCGTAGCTGCTCCAACACAGCTGGATGATCCAGACGCCGACCCGGACCATCCGGACCCCCGAAGCCTGGATCATCCGGACCAACGCCAGGATCATCCGACTGCCGCCTGTGTGCGTGACTTGGGCCGAGGCCCGTGTACCCATTTCGTTCCCCCACTTAACTATTCGCCCCTAGGGCTATAAATAGACCTTCTACTCCCCATTTTTAGGGTTAGCAAATGTTTAGCTCATATTTGTGAGAGAGCTTTGCTCATCCACTTGGTTGCCTTCTATTCGGAGATGCGAGCCTCCACCGGAGAAGATCCCCCAAGAGGTTTCAAGACCCCTCTTTAGGGAAGAACATCAAGACCTCCTCATGAAGAAGACCGGTTACCGTGTATCATCCTTAGTTGTCCGTGGATCGTGTATCTTTCCTTATGTACTCGAGGATCTAGCCCATGTGTGACTTATTCGTGTCGGTTTAGTGATTCCTCTCGTGTTTCTTGTTGTGTTTTCTATCCGTTCTTCCCCGTGTTCTTCGTGATTTCCCCGAGATCCGCTCCTTTCGTGAAAGATCGGGCGATTAGGGTCTCTACCCTACATCAGAACAACATAGTTTTCTCAATAATACCATGGTGCGACGTTGAAGGCGAGAAAGGAAGTGCGAGTGAGAGAGAGAGATGACCGAGCCAGAGGGAAATCAACTAGGGGGGTTGCGTGGGTTGCAACGGTGTTTGGAGTAGTTGTGGGCCGAATGCTACGAAAATATAATCTAAACTGACCGGAATAAATGCCTACACAAATTAATCCAAGGTTGGAGTGCCCCTCACAATGTAAATAGCTCCGGCTTTGTGAGGGATGGAGAGGTAGTAGCTTCAACGCGTGGAAGATATGATGTGAGAAAGCAAGGTCAATCGAGAGACATATAGATAGAGAGACAAAGTGTGGTCCGACATTCATTGAACAAATATATATGCTCTGGAGAGATATTGTCCGATTGAGCTTTTTGGCAAGGGTGAGGGCTGTAAGATAGAGCTTGAGAGATGATCCAGTCACAGACGTGTAGATATATTTTGTGTGTGGGAGGAAGCAAGGTCAGCCGATCACATAGGGTCGCCGTGTGATTGAAAGAGTGAGATGGGTTGGAGAGAGTGACCTAGATAGACGATGTGCGTGCGAGAGTATACAATGTGAATAGGTCGAATTGGGCTCAAACATGGTGATATATCGTTTTTGTCTGAGAAAGAGCGAGGTCAATCGAGACATACAGAGAGAGAAAGAGAGAGAGAGAGGGAGAGAGAGAGAGATAGAGAGATTGAGTGAGCATGGCCCACCATGAGGTCGAAAGAGTGGCGGCGGCTTGGATGGACTGACCTAGATAGACAATCTGTGTGAGAGAGTATAGCGTGTGTCGATCGAGGCCCGAACAGGGAGATATATCATTTGTGTGTGAAAGAAAACGAGGTTAAACGAGACTCATATAAAGAGAGAGAGATTGAGCAAGTGTGGCCTGCCGTGCGGAAGAAAGAGTGAGACAGTCTCGAGGAAGTGACCTAGATATACAACATGCGTGCATGCACACGAGAGGTTGGGGGGCTAGATAGGCAATCCATGTATTTAGCGCGAGAGGGTAAGAGGGTGTAGGATCGAAAGTATGTCTAGAGGGGGGTGATTAGACTACTTGACCAAATAAAAACTTAACCTTTTCCCAATTTTAGTTCTTGGCAGATTTTAGCTATTGTAGGACAAGTCAAGCAATCATCACACAATTCAAGCAAGCATGCAAAGAGTATATTAGCAGCGGAAAGTAAAGCATGCAACTTGCAAGAATGTAAAAGTGAAGGGTTTGGAGAATTCAAACGCAATTGGAGACACAGATGTTTTTCCCGTGGTTCGGATAGGTGGTGCTATCCTACATCCATGTTGATGGAGACTTCAACCCACGAAGGGTAACGGTCGCATAAGTCCACGGAGGGCTCCACCCACGAAGGGTCCATGAAGTAGCAACCTTGTCTATCCCACCATGGCCATCGCCCACGAAGGACTTGCCTCACTAGCGGTAGATCTTCACGAAGTAGGCGATCTCCTTGCCCTTACAAACTCCTTGGTTCAACTCCACAATCTTGTCGGAGGCTCCCAAGTGACACCTAGCCAATCTAGGAGACACCACTCTCCAAGAAGTAACAAATGGTGTGTTGATGATGAACTCCTTGCTCTTGTGCTTCAAATGATAGTCTCCCCAACACTCAACTCTCTCTCATAGGATTTGGATTTTGTGGAAAGAAGATTTGAGTGGAAAGCAACTTGGGGAAGGCTAGAGATCAAGATTCATATGGTAGGAACGGAATATCTTGGTCTCAACACATGAGTAGGTGGTTCTCTCTCAGAACATATGAGTTGGAATTGTGTATGTGTTCTGATCGCTCTCTCCACGAATGAAGAGGAGGTGGAGGGGTATATATAGCCTCCACACAAAATCCAACCGTTACACACAGTTTTCCAATCTCGGCGGGACCGAATCAACAAACTCGGTCGGACCGAAAAGGTAAACCTAGTGACAGTTAGAGATTTTCGGTGGGACTGACATGCAACTCGGTAGGACCGATATGGTTAGGGTTTGGGCATAACGTAATCTCGGTGAGACCGATTACACAAACTCGGTGAGACCGAGTTTGGTAATAAGCTAACCAGAGAGTTGGTCAGGTAAACTCGGTGGGACCGATTTGCTCTTTCGGTGAGACCGGAAAGTTACAAAAAGGAAACAAAGAGTTTACACTGCAATCTCGGTGGGACCGATTCGCTCTTTCGGTGAGACCGAAAAGTTACGAAAGGGAAACAGAGAGTTTGCAATCCCATCTCAGTGAGACCGAGATCCCTATCGGTAGAACTGAATTGCTAGGGTTTGGCAGTGGCTTATGACAAGTGAAACTCGGTGGCGCCGGATAGAAAGAATCGGTAGGACCGGGTTTGGCTTAGGGTTTAGGTCATATGTGGATATGGGAAAGTAGTTGAGGGTTTTGGA
The DNA here is from genome assembly GCF_018294505.1 of Triticum aestivum. Lineage (NCBI taxonomy): Eukaryota > Viridiplantae > Streptophyta > Magnoliopsida > Poales > Poaceae > Triticum > Triticum aestivum. The sequence goes on from NC_057809.1 coordinate 287,721,748, forward strand.
GCATATCACTAAGCACATGAAGCAAGAGGCTCATTAAGCAACACCTCATCCCTCCTTGATAGTATTGGCTTTTTCTAAAGACTCAATGTGATCTTGGATCACTAAAATATAAAATGAAGAGTCTTGAGCTTTTGAGCTTGAGCCAATCCTTTGTCCTTAGCATTTTGAGGGTTCCACTTTCACATCCATGCCATGCCAATCATTGAGCTTTCCTGAAATAGTGATGAGGACATCAATACAATTGTTACACCCACAGCCCCTGCTGCTATACATACTGGACCAATTGCTAGAGCTCGTGCACGCCAACTAAATTACCAGGTACTTTCGTTTCTTGGTAATGATTCTAATGTTCATGAGAATATGATGCTGCCTAAATTGGATACATTTGTTTTGCTTACAAATGAAGGGCCTAGCTTGGAGAAGGATGAACATTGGAGCAAGAACAAGCATGGTGGCATGCGCAGGGGGAACAAGAACGGAGTTACAAGTGATGATTTCAGGACTTTGAAGCCACCATAATGGGTGCATGAAGCCTTGGACGAAATATACAAGATGCCACTTCATAAATTTCGTCCCGAGGCTATTTTAGGTGCTGCGTCACCTTATTATTGGGCCAGGCCCATGTAATTTCGAAATACATAAATATAGGCTATTTTTAGAGTTCGTATGTGTGGGGAAACAAGAGATAGGGTTGATTTCGGACCCCTCCACCAAGGGCCACGAAATTTCCCCCTCTTCCTCCATATATACAGCCCTTAGGGCATCGTTTAGACTTTGGGTTTTGTTTAGATTAAAAGTTCGCCATAGCTGCAACTTCGCGTACTTCGTTTGTGTTCAACGACCAGACAAAGGCATCACAGAACCCCACCTTGATCAATAAAGCTTTCATCTTATATTCGCAATATCCAGATTGCAATCTTAGTTTCTTGCTTGTTCTTCGTTTGCTCGCAGGAAACAGACCCTCGTGGTCAGGTTGATCGTGCTCCGGCGTGGTCAATAACCTCTCGGAGTTGGTTTAGCGATTGCTAAGGCGCGACGTCCTCGCACGTTCGTAGTCGGATCGTCAAAGTCGACTTCCACCAAAGCGAAATCCACCATCTCATCGAAAGACGGGACACCTTAGCCTCTATCAAGTGGTATCAGATTTCCAGGTTGCTCGGTGAGATTTTACAGTATTTCGTAGTTTAGATCGAGTCTGTTCTTCATACCTACAGTCCACGAAAAAGCCACAAAAAAAATTTAGGGTTAGTTCATCATATCCGAACCAATCTGAGCCTTTGCATAATCTTTTTAGGGTTTTGCTTTGTTGAATTTGCGGTTGCATCGTCGTGTCTAGTTGCTGGTCTTAGAGTCTAGTCTTTTAGAGTTTCGAGTTCTGGTCATAAGTTGTCACGCCGCCGCCGCACCATCATCATCGCCCCTGCCATCTACCACCACCGCTTATCCGCCACAGCTCCGAATCCGTATCCATATACCACCATCGATCCATATCCATATACTACCACCGCTACCACCACCGCTGCCATATACCACCACCATATATCCACCACAAATCCGAGTTCCTTGCATATTAGGTTTGTTTTCGAGATCCATCTAGATTCCAATTCGTGTTTCCTTGCCGGAGTAGGTTTCGGAAAAAAAAAAGAGTCGGGTAGCCACGCTCCGTTTAGGCCCAAAATTTTTCGAAAACGCATTTTTCGAAAAAAATTCTGGCTATCCTATTTTTAGGTGTTTCTGAGTGTTTTGAGACAGGTGCCATTATAGGAAGTTTTTTGACCCGTTTCCAGTTTTTGGGTCCGGGCAGTCAAAAAAAAAAATTGGTCAAAAAAATTTCGTGCCCATCCTGTCAGTTTGAGCTAAGAAAAGTTTTGAGACACTCGCCATTATAGTGATTTTTCGCAAAAAAAAAGAAAAAAAAAGCAGCGCAAAAAAAAAAGAGCGCAAAAAAAAAAGCAGCGCAAAAAAAAGCGAAAAAAAAATTCAGAGTGTGCTTTTCCCTTGTTTACATGCCGCGCCGTGATTTTGTTGGTGTTCTAGGCTCGCGTCTCTAGCACAGTCTAGCCTAGGACCAGCACAGTACCGTCGTTGAGCGTTTATTCAACTTTGCATCTCTGAATTGATTATTGCTGACCCTTTTTGCTGCCATACTATAAGCCTTCCCAGCTCCACATACATCTACGTCGTGTGTTTGACTCTCCCTGGTAATCGCTCTATCCAAGCTTTGAGAGTTTTTGACTACAACGGTTGCCGATCACCGCCTGCTGCTGGGTAAGAACTGGTAAGAATTTGAGATTTGCTTGACGGATTTGTGATACACCACCACCACTTCTTAGTAGTCTGTAGGATCATATTCTTGTGTGTTTCTATTGCTGCTAACCATGCCAGGATCACAAGCCGACGAGATTGACTAGGAGAATTTATCGAACAAGGAGCTTCATGATAAGTTTCAGCAAATGAGGACTGAGCAGGTACAAGATGTGCTGAACAATTTTGAAGAGGCCATGGAGAAGATCACTGGCCTTGAGAAGACGTTCGAAACAAAGCTCGATAACAAGTTTAATGAATTGCTCGCGCGTCTTCCACCACCACCACCCGCTGCACCTAACGCACCTCTCCAACAACAACAACAACGACTACCTCCACGTCGCGAAGCAGACCTCCGCCGAGCAAGCCGTGTTCCTCTTGCGTTTGGCCAACCTGTTGGTGCTGCTGTTGATACTTCTGTGGCTCCTGCTGCTGATGCGGAGGAGGATGATTATGTGGGAGATTATGAGGATGAGGTTGATCAAAATCAACACTACATGCAGCCACCTGTACCACCACCAGCAGGTCGACCTCAGGTATATATTCGTAATGGTAGGCCTGCACCACCACCTCAGGTACGAGATGATGTCCATATTCCTAAACTGAAATTGAATATTCCACCATTTGAGGGTAGATATGTTCCTGATATATATCTTACTTGGGAGTTAGAAACTAAACAACGATTTACATGTTTACAATATCCTGAGGAGAGACGAGTTGCTGCTGCTGTTTGTGCTTTCACTAGTTTTGCATGTGTATGGTGGTCTGAACATTGTAGATTATATCCTATTCCAACTACTTGGGCTGTTTTGAAAACAGCTATGCGTACGCGTTGGGTTCCACCATATTATCAACGTGAATTGCTTCAAAAATTGCAGCGTTTAAGACAAGGAAAAAATTCTGTAGAAGAATATTATCAGGAATTACAAACTGGCATGATTCGATGTGGTATTGTTGAGGAGAATGAAGCTATGCTTGCACGTTTTCTGGGTGGATTAAATAGAGAGATTCAGACCATTCTAGACTATAAGGAGTATACTAATATCACTCGTTTATTCCATCTTGCTTGTAAAGCTGAACGTGAAGTGCAGGATCGACAAGCATTGGCGCGAACTAACTTTTCTGCAGGCCGACCTTCATCATGGACACCACGTGCATCTTCTACTTCAACTGCACCAGCACCTCCATCCGGTGCCACCTCCAGCCGTGATACAAGAAAACAGGCACAACCACCATTATCTGCCAAGAGCGCACCTGCGGGGCCTGCACAGCGTTCTTCTTCTTCCATGGCATCAACAGGGCACACAAGTGATATTATTTGTCGTCGTTGTAAGGGAGGAGGTCATTATGCGAGAGAATGCAAATCTTCGCGTGTGATGATTGCTACCGCGGATGGTGGATATGAGTCTGCTAGTGACTATGATGAGGAGACTTTGGCTCTTATTACACGTGAAGAACATGGTGGAGATGATTCTGATCATGAGACGCAATACATGGCTCCTGAAGACGCTGACAGGTATGAATGTTTAGTTGCTCAACGTGTTTTGAGTGTGCAGGTCACACAAGCTGAGCAAAATCAGAGGCACAATTGATGAGGACATCAATACGATTGTTACACCCACAGCCCCTGCTGCTATACATACTGGACCAATTACTAGAGCTCGTGCACGCCAACTAAATTACCAGGTACTTTCGTTTCTTGGTAATGATTCTAATGTTCATGAGAATATGATGCTGCCTAAATTGGATACATTTGTTTTGCTTACAAATGAAGGGCCTAGCTTGGAGAAGGATGAACATTGGAGCAAGAACAAGCATGGAGATGATGGCATGCGCAAGGGGAACAAGAACGGAGTTACAAGTGATGATTTCAGGACTTTGAAGCCACCATAATGGGTGCATGAAGCCTTGGACGAAATATACAAGATGCCACTTCATAAATTTCGTCCCGAGGCTATTTTAGGTGCTGCGTCACCTTATTTTTGGGCCAGGCCCATGTAATTTCGAAATACATAAGTATAGGCTATTTTTAGAGTCCGTATGTGTGGGGAAACAAGAGATAGGGTTGATTTCGGACCCCTCCACCAAGGGCCACGAAATTCCCCCCTCTTCCTCCATATATACAGCCCTTAGGGCATCGTTTAGACTTTGGGGTTTTGTTTAGATTAAAAGTTCGCCATAGCTGCAACTTCGCGTACTTCGTTTGTGTTCAACGACCAGACAAAGGCGTCACAGAACCCCACCTTGATCAATAAAGCTTTCATCTTATATTCGCAATATCCAGATTGCAATCTTAGTTTCTTGCTTGTTCTTCGTTTGCTCGCAGGAAACAGACCTTCGTGGTCAGGTTGATCGTGCTCCGGCGTGGTCAATAACCTCTCGGAGTTGGTTTAGCGATTGCTAAGGCGCGACGTCCTCGCACGTTCGTAGTCGGATCGTCAAAGTCGACTTCCACCAAAGCGAAATCCTCCATCTCATCGAAAGACGGGACACCTTTGCCTCTATCAGTAGTCTGTAGGATCATATTCTTGTGTGTTTCTATTGCTGCTAACCATGCCAGGATCACAAGCTGACGAGATTGACTGGGAGAATTTATCGAACAAGGAGCTTCATGATAAGTTTCAGCAAATGATGACTGAACAGGTGCAAGATGTGCTGAACAATTTTGAAGAGGCCATGGAGAAGATCACTGGCTTTGAGAAGACGTTCGAAACAAAGCTTGATAACAAGTTTAATGAATTGCTTGCGCGTCTTCCACCACCACCACCCGCTGCAGTTAACGCACCTCTCCAACAACAACAACAACAACGACTACCTCCACGTCGCGAAGCAGACCTCCGCCGAGCAAGCCGTGTTCCTCTTGCGTTTGGCCAAACTGTTGGTGCTGCTGTTGATACTTCTGTGGCTCCTGCTGCTGATGCGGAGGAGGATGATTATGTGGGAGATTATGAGGATGAGGTTGATCAAAATCAACACTACGTGCAGCCACCTGTACCACCACCAGCAGGTCGACCTCAGGTATATATTCGTAATGGTAGGCATGCACCACCACCTCAGGTACGAGATGATGTCCATATTCCTAAACTGAAATTGAATATTCCACCATTTGAGGGTAGATATGTTCCTGATATATATCTTACTTGGGAGTTAGAAACTGAACAACGATTTACATGTTTACAATATCCTGAGGAGAGACGAGTTGCTGCTGCCGTTTGTGCTTTCACTAGTTTTGCATGTGTATGGTGGTCTGAACATTGTAGATTATATCCTATTCCAACTACTTGGGCTGCTTTGAAAACTGCTATGCGTACGCGTTGGGTTCCACCATATTATCAACGTGAATTGCTTCAAAAATTGCAGCGTTTAAGACAAGGGAAAAATTCTGTAGAAGAATATTATCAGGAATTACAAACTGGCATCATTAGATGTGGTATTGTTGAGGAGAATGAAGCTATGCTTGCACGTTTTCTGGGTGGATTAAATAGAGAGATTCAGACCATTCTAGACTATAAGGAGTATACTAATATCACTCGTTTATTCCATCTTGCTTGTAAAGCTGAACGTGAAGTGCAGGATCGACAAGCATTGGGGCGAACTAACTTTTCTGCAGGCCGACCTTCATCATGGACACCACGTGCATCTTCTACTTCAACTGCACCAGCACCTCCATCCGGTGCCACCTCCAGCCGTGATACAAGAAAACAGGCACAACCACCATTATCTGCCAAGAGCGCACCTGCGGGGCCTGCACAGCGTTCTTCTTCTTCCATGGCATCGACAGGGCACACAAGTGATATTATTTGTCGTCGTTGTAAGGGAGGAGGTCATTATGCGAGGGAACGCAAATCTCCACGTGTTATGATTGCTACCGCGGATGGTGGATATGAGTCCGCTAGTGACTATGATGAGGAGACATTGGCTCTTATTACACGTGAAGAACATGGTGGAGATGATTCTGATCATGAGACGCAATACATGGCTCCTGAAGACGCTGACAGGTATGAATGTTTAGTTGCTCAACGTGTTTTGAGTGTGCAGGTCACACAAGCTGAGCAAACTCAGAGGCACAATTTGTTCCATACCAAGGGAGTTGTGCAGGAACGTTCTGTGCGCGTCATAATAGACGGAGGGAGCTGCAACAACTTGGCTAGCATGGAGATGGTGGAGAAGCTTTCTCTCACCACAAGACCACATCCACATCCTTACTACATCCAATGGTTCAACAACAGCGGCAAGGTTAAGGTAACACGTACTGTTCGTGTGCATTTTAGTATCTCTACATATGCTGATTATGTTGATTGTGATGTGGTACCTATGCAAGCATGTTCCTTATTACTTGGTAGACCATGGCAATTTGATAAAAATTCTGTACACCATGGTAGAAACAATCACTATACTCTTGTTCATAAGGATAAAAATAATACTTTGCTTCCTATGACTCCTGATTCCATTTTGAAAGATGATATTAATAGAGCTAATAAAGCAAAACAGGAGACGAATAAGAGTGAAAATCAGATTGTGGCAAAAGAATTTGAGCAACAAATGAAGCCTAATAATAAACCATCTAGTGTTGCTTCTGAAATTAAATTGAAAAGTGCATGTTTATTTGCCACCAAATCTGATATTGATGAGCTAGATTTCAGCAAATCTGTTTGCTATGCTTTTGTGTGCAAAGAGGCATTATTTTCATTCGAGGACGTGCCTTCCTCTTTGCCTCCTGCTGTCACTAACATTTTGCAGGAGTTCGCTGACGTCTTTCCACAAGACGTACCACCGGGATTACCGCCTATTCGAGGGATTGAGCATCAGATTGACTTAATTCCCGGTGCTTCACTGCCAAACCGTGCACCATACCGTACCAATCCAGAGGAGACGAAGGAGATTATGCATCAAGTACAAGAGCTTCTCGACAAAGGTTATATACGCGAATCCCTTAGTCCTTGTGTTGTTCCTATTATTCTAGTGCCGAAAAAGGATGGTACATCATGTATGTGTGTTGATTGTAGAGGCATTAATAATATTACTATTCGTTATCGTCATCCTATTCCTAGGCTAGATGATATGCTTGATGAATTGAGTGGCTCTACAATATTCTCCAAAGTTGATTTGCGTAGTGGCTACCATCAAATTCGTATGAAATTGGGAGATGAATGGAAAACAGCATTTAAAACTAAGTTTGGATTATATGAGTGGTTAGTCATGCCTTTTGGGTTAACTAATGCACCTAGTACTTTCATGAGATTAATGAACGAAGTTTTACGTGCTTTCATTGGACGATTTGTGGTAGTTTACTTTGATGACGTATTGATTTATAGCAGATCTTTGGAAGAACATTTGGAACATTTACGTGCTGTTTTTATTGCTCTACGTGATGCACGTTTGTTTGGTAACCTTGGGAAGTGCACCTTTTGCACCGACCGAGTATCTTTTCTTGGCTATGTTGTTACTCCACAGGGAATTGAAGTTGATAAAGCCAAGATTGAAGCTATTGAGAGTTGGCCGCAGCCCAAAACGGTCACACAAGTGAGGAGTTTTCTTGGCCTCGCTGGATTCTATAGGCGTTTTGTGAGAGATTTCAGCACCATTGCTGCACCTCTCAATGAGCTTACAAAGAAAGATGTGCCTTTTCTTTGGGGTACTGCACAGGAAGAAGCCTTCACGGTATTGAAAGATAAGTTGACACATGCTCCTTTACTCCAACTTCCTGATTTTAATAAGACTTTTGAGCTTGAATGTGATGCTAGTGGAATTGGATTAGGAGGTTTGTTATTACAAGATGGCAAACCTGTTGCATACTTTTCTGAAAAATTGAGTGGGCCTAGTCTGAATTATTCTACTTATGATAAAGAATTATATGCTCTTGTTCGGACTTTAGAAACATGGCAACATTATTTATGGCCCAAAGAATTTGTTATACATTCTGATCATGAATCTTTGAAACATATTAAAAGTCAAGCTAAACTGAATCGTAGACATGCTAAATGGGTTGAATTCATTGAGACTTTCCCTTATGTCATTAAACACAAGAAGGGAAAAGAAAATGTTATTGCTGATGCATTGTCTCGTCGCTATACTATGCTTTCACAACTTGACTTCAAAATATTTGGTTTGGAGACCATCAAAGATCAATATGTGCATGATGCTGATTTTAAAGATGTAATGCAGAATTGTAAAGAAGGAAGAATGTGGAACAAGTTTGTTGTTAACGATGGATTTGTGTTTCGTGCTAACAAGCTATGCATTCCAGCTAGCTCCGTTCGTCTTTTGTTGTTGCAGGAGGCGCATGGAGGAGGATTAATGGGACACTTTGGCGTGAGGAAGACGGAGGACGTACTTGCTACACATTTCTTTTGGCCAAAGATGAGACGGGATGTTGAGCGTTTTATTGCTCGCTGCACTACATGTCAAAAAGCTAAGTCACGACTCAATCCTCATGGTTTATATATGCCTTTGCCTGTACCTAGTGTTCCTTGGGAGGATATATCTATGGACTTTGTTTTAGGTTTACCTCGAACAAAGAAGGGGAGGGATAGCATATTTGTTGTCGTGGATAGATTCTCGAAAATGGCACACTTTATACCATGTCATAAAAGCGATGATGTTGTTAATGTTGCTGATTTGTTCTTTCGTGAAATTATTCGCTTGCATGGTGTGCCAAATACTATTGTTTCAGATCGTGATACTAAATTTCTTAGCCACTTTTGGAGATGTTTATGGGCTAAGTTGGGGACTAAACTGCTTTTTAGTACTACTTGTCACCCCCAAACTGATGGACAATCTGAAGTAGTCAATAGAACGTTGTCTACTATGCTTAGGGCTGTTTTGAAGAATAATAAGAAAATGTGGGAGGAATGCTTGCCTCATATTGAATTTGCTTATAATCGTTCATTGCATTCTACTACTAAGATGTGCCCTTTTGAAGTTGTGTATGGTTTCCTACCTCGTGCACCTATTGATTTGTTGCCTCTTCCATCTTCGGAGAAGGTTAATTTTGATGCTAAACAACGTGCTGAATTGATTTTAAAAATGCATGAGTTAACTAAGGAAAACATTGAGCGCATGAATGCTAAATATAAACTTGCTGGAGATAAGGGTAGAAAACATGTTGTGTTTGCACTTGGAGATCTTGTTTGGTTACATTTGCGTAAGGATAGATTTCCTGATTTGCGCAAATCAAAGTTAATGCCACGTGCTGATGGTCCCTTTAAGGTGTTAGAGAAAATAAATGATAATGCATATAAACTTGAGCTGCCTGCAGATTTTGGGGTTAGTCCCACTTTTAACATTGCAGATTTGAAGCCTTATTTGGGTGAGGGAGATGAACTTCCGTCGAGGACGACTTCATTTCAAGAAGGGGAGGATGATGAGGACATCAATACAATTGTTACACCCACAGCCCCTGCTGCTATACATACTGGACCAATTACTAGAGCTCGTGCACGCCAACTAAATTACCAGGTACTTTCGTTTCTTGGTAATGATTCTAATGTTCATGAGAATATGATGCTGCCTAAATTGGATACATTTGTTTTGCTTACAAATGAAGGGCCTAGCTTGGAGAAGGATGAACATTGGAGCAAGAACAAGCATGGAGATGATGGCATGCGCAAGGGGAACAAGAACGGAGTTACAAGTGATGATTTCAGGACTTTGAAGCCACCATAATGGGTGCATGAAGCCTTGGACGAAATATGCAAGATGCCACTTCATAAATTTCGTCCCGAGGCTATTTTAGGTGCTGCGTCACCTTATTATTGGGCCAGGCCCATGTAATTTCGAAATACATAAGTATAGGCTATTTTTAGAGTTCGTATGTGTGGGGAAACAAGAGATAGGGTTGATTTCGGACCCCTCCACCAAGGGCCACGAAATTCCCCCCTCTTCCTCCATATATACAGCCCTTAGGGCATCGTTTAGACTTTGGGTTTAGTTTAGATTAAAAGTTCGCCATAGCTGCAACTTCGCGTACTTCGTTTGTGTTCAACGACCAGACAAAGGCGTCACAGAACCCCACCTTGATCAATAAAGCTTTCATCTTATATTCGCAATATCCAGATTGCAATCTTAGTTTCTTGCTTGTTCTTCGTTTGCTCGCAGGAAACAGACCCTCGTGGTCAGGTTGATCATGTTCCGGCGTGGTCAATAACCTCTCGGAGTTGGTTTAGCGATTGCTAAGGCGCGACGTCCTCGCACGTTCGTAGTCGGATCGTCAAAGTCGACTTCCACCAAAGCGAAATCCACCATCTCATCGAAAGACGGGACACCTTAGCCTCTATCAAATAGTCATCTTGGAATAGCATTAGCTCAATGAGCTATATGTTGTTATGAATTACCAAAACCACCTAGGGATAGTTGCACTTTCAGAGGGAGAGGGGGGGAGAGAGAGAGCTCGGCATGAGGTGCAATGGCAGGTGTGTGAGGTAAATACATTTGGTAACAGAGTGGAAAAAGGGGTTTTGTAGTTGAGAGACTTAGAGATCGAAACATGGAGAGAAAGAATTAATGTGTGTTGGAAACCGATAGCTTCCTAAGGTGGTTAGGAGAGGAAGATTGACCGATACAGGAAGTATGTAGCGTTAGTGCGGGGTGGGGGGGGGCTAAAAACAACATTTGAATGCACATAGTACGAGACTTAATATCGATGTTTCAATTCGGTGTACATTGTAAGATTTGAACCGAGGATCGGGCATATGGGTAATTATTTCGAATTCGTGCCATACTAAGTTTCGAGAAGTTGACATTGACTCATTTTGTTGTGCTATTTTGTAGGTCATATGTTTGAATCCATCCAAAAGTTTTCTCACTACCATGGTGTTCATCTTATACATAGGAATTTGTTTTAAAAAAGTAGCGTGGATATAGTGAAATGCGAAATCCATGTTAGAATTGGAGATCGCTACGTGACACACACTCTAATTCAAATAACTAACTACGTGACACACACTCTAATTCAAATAACTAATTATGTGACACACACTCTAATCCACGTTAGCGTGGGTACCGTTTCGATTTTTTTTCAAATAACTCCTCATTAATTAATTTATAGTACTCCCTCTGTTCACTTTTATAAGACCTTGAAGACATTTCAGACAATGTGCAAACAGTTCATTTTAAGTTGTCTGAAACGACTTACAAAAGTGAATGGATGGAGTATCTCGTTTCGAATGACTAATTATTGCAAGGAAAACACAGGCATGGTAATACATACAGATTTGTTTGCAAATGAAAGAAGATTCATTTGCATTCTCAAATGTAGGCGCACCAGGCAGACCAGGGTCGTGTCGGGGTGGACGCTGACATGTGGGCCAGCCACCTGTTGGGCCCACATGTCATGGACACAAAGGCAAGTGCCTTAAGGCACCGAAGCATAGTCCTGTCGGGGTGGTCGCGTGTGTCGGACGGACGCGTAGCACCCAGCCACCCAACCCCCTCCCCCCAAAAAAGGACGACGACAATATAAGTTCGCGCTTCCATGTTTCGAATTGAAATATCTGGCGGCCCCAATTCCAGCCCTGCAAAATCTCTCTTCTCCACCGTCCCCTTGTGCGCCCAGATTTTTCTCGAATCCTTAATTCGCCGCCAACCCTTGAATCGCCCCTAGTCTCGTTTCTTTCCCCATCGTTCCCCACCTCTGTGCCGGACGGCGACGACGAAGACGACGGTCGCGCTTCACCACCGCCCCGGAGCTACCTCATCTACGCCCTCGTCCACCGCACCGGGTGGTCCACCAACAATGTCGGCCGCCGCAACCGACGTGCCTCACAGAAACCGAGTTCCACCACATCAGGTGCGCTTCACCGACGCCGTCTCCCAGCTCACCGGGGCTACTTCACCGAGCACATCGTCGCACCTCCGCCGCCCGAGGTCGTTGGGGCTTCACCAATGGTCTCGTCCACCGCATTGTAGCGCTCCGTTGCCACTCAAGATCTGCATCCGTGCGCGGCCAGCCAATGCCAGCGCATCACCCTCAACGGCTTTGAAGTGACCCGCACTCTAGCTAGGCGAGCATGCCCAAACGTCGGCCCGAACTAGGTATCCACACATCACTCCCTTGTGCACTGTTGCGACGATGTTTGGAATCCTTCCACTACTCTCTTAGCTTACACGCCTATGCAACTCTGACTTTAACTCTTATTTCTTCTGGATATATCATCTGAAACAAGCAAATCCATTTTTTAGTGAAGCATGACGGCGCTACGGGATCTGGTACACATCCTGCACACCCGTATAACCTTGTAAGTATCGGTCCTCCGGTATAACATCAAGGCCGATTCCTCTTATTTGATCAACCATTCGTCGTGTCAAAAATGCAGAGGGGGATGCAAGGAGCACAAGGCCTGCACATCCAAGCAAGTGGTAACATGGACTTGTACATGGAACATCCCAAGCGCAAGTAGAGCTGCAGTGAGCCTGTACAACGAGCTAGCGTAAGTCCCTGCATTTCATTTAATTTGTACTGGCATTCGTGTATGATTTGTGTGCAGTGGCTGATCCATGAATTCAAGTTACCAGGGGCGAACATTTAACTTAAAAAATATGAAGGCACTTACACTCCGGAAATCAATATAACTTGAGAAATGTGAAGCTACATGCACTTTGAAAACCAGCTGATAGAGGCTAAGGTGTCCCGATGTTTCGATGAGATGGTGGCTATCGTTTTCTGTGGGAGTCGACCTTGACGATCCGACTACGAACGTGCGAGACGTCGCGCCTTAGCAATCGCTAAACCAACTTCCGAGGGTTATTGACCACGCCGGAGCACGATCAACCTGACCACGAGGGTCTGTTTCCTACGAGCAAACGAAGAACAAGCAAGAAACTGAGATTGCAATCGGGATATTGCGAATATAAGATGAAAGCTTTATTGATCAAGGTGGGGTTCTGTGACGTCTTGGTCTGGTCGTTGGACACAAACGAAGTACGCGAAGTTGCAGCTATGGCGAACTTTTAATCTAAACAAAACCCAAAGTCTAAACGACGCCCTAAGGGCTGTATATATGGAGGAAGAGGGGGGAATTTCGTGGCCCTTGAGGGTGGGGTCCGAAACGAACCCTAACTCTTGTTTCCCCACACATACAGACTCTAAAAATAGCCTATACTTAAGTATTTCGAAATTACATGGGCCTGGCCCATTAATAAGGTGACGCAACACCTAGAATAGCCTATGGACGAATATTATGAAGTGGCATCTTATATATCTCGTCCAAGGCTTCATGCACTCCTTATGACGGCTTCAAAGTCCTGAAATCATCACTTGTAACTCCGTTCTTGATCCCCTTGCGCATGCCATCAACTCCATGCGTGTTCTTGCTCCAATGTTCATCCTTCTCCAAGCTAGGCCCTTCATTTGTAAGCAAAACAAATGTATCCAATTTAGGCAGCATCATAATCTCATGAACATTAGAATCATTACCAAGAAACGAAGTACCTGGTAATTTAATTGGGGTGCGTGAGCTCTAGTAATTGGTCCAGTATATGTAACAGTAGGGGCTGTGGGTGTAACAATGGTATTGATGTCCTCATCACCAGCTAATGATTCAAAGTAGTTCAGATTATAAACACTAAATGATGCAAGCACCAAAAAACACAAAATGCAACATGGTGTACAAGGACTACAAACATGGTCTGTACCTGCTTGAATTATTTGTTCTCTGGCTGAAAATATCGAAGTGTAATTGCACGTATAACCAGTGCGCAAACTACATATCAATATATCTATCCTGCACAAGTATGCCAATAGTTTCAAACAACAGATTAGAAAAGTATTTATGCTATGTTGTCATGATACGGGGACTTTCTGGTAGATGGCCTCGACGTTTCCTCAAGCTACGAAAATGCACTATAATTTTCTTGTCATCAATGCCTGCAAATCTCCGTCTCTCTCAACATAGTAGATCATCATTAGACACTAAATCCTTCAATGAGCTTGCAAAATGCTTGCATTAGATCCCTCATTAGACACTATATGTTCATCACCAGGAGCATGTAAAATGTTTGCATCAAATCCTTCATTAGCAGTCTGTTCATTAGACACTTCAGGCTCAAGAACAACATGAGCTTGTATGTTTGCACCGGAAACTTGATTAGATACATCAGATTCAGTCAGTTCAGTATTGATTGGGGGAGTTATAAAATAAGTAGAAATTGGTTTCATTTTCTCCTAGATTCCCTACATACAAGCAGTTTTACAACACCGTCAGGTCTAACTATTGGCCAGAAATTGAAGAGTTTAATTAGATATAATCAGGGATGTGATGTACCTGCTCGTTGCGTATGCTACTCTTGCAAGCTGCAACTGTTCATTTGCGCAAGCTCGATGCCATGCCCGTGTTGCCGCCGCTGCCTCCCACGCAGGCTACACCCAGGGTTGGATCTTCATCTTCTTGTCCTTCCGTTCTCTTGAAGCCCGGCGACCGCCCTCCAACGAGGGCGCGAGGAAGTGTTGTGTCGGTCTGTCCAGCGGCGGCTAGGTTAGGAGCGAACCAGACTGGAGGTTGGAGGTAATGAATTGGGATTTTTCCTGCCGTCGATCGATATGGGAGGCACTCGTTTGGGCCGCGAGCGTGCTATAGGGCCCGCCTTGCACTTATGTTATTGGCCCATCCAAATTGAAACATTTTTCTTCATTTTTTACATTGCCTGCTCGTGTGTTGGGACGAACAAAACTAGCGTGGGCAACCTGGACGACTCAAACTAGGTGCACACTTTCCAGCCACCTGAGGCGGCCGCCCAAACCAGCCCCTATGGTGGCGTCGCCCCTTTTTGCGTGTATGATTGGGTAGTGAAAAATATTCTAGTGGCGCTTTTGATTTACCCACAGAATGGTTGAATTGCTTGTTTCTATGAACTGAGTTCGCCAATAATGTGAAGGATGCCAGTCTTTTCATCCTATTGTAGATTGCTTAGATCTCGATATGCCAAAAGTAATCGCATGAAATATACAGTAAAAGCTAGTGTGATGTGTTTGGCTACAACTAGTCTGACTACACGTCCTCATATAACATATCAAGGATGCATCATCTTACCAGATTAACCATTCAACTTACCCATGCAGTGTGGGAAGAAAGAAGTATTGGGACTGTGTATCCAAGCAATTGATGCCATGTACTCCTTCGTACAACCTTGTAAGCAAAAAAGAAGTTGAAGTGTGCCTGTACAAAGAACTAGCGTAAGTTCAGTTACCTACTTCTCGGAATTTTAGTTAGCCACTTATTGCAAAATTGTTCAATTACGTTGCTTGGCTTAATTTAGTTTGATACTGATTACGTAATGGCACAGCCTGTTAATCATATTGTAGACTGCGCCTATCTATGTGTTTGATACTTACTATTAAGAATTACCTGTTTGCCTTAACTTAAATATATACTTGTTTTGTTTAACTGCTTTGCTGCTGCAACAATGGGTTACAATGATGTTAATAACTACTTTTCAGCATCCAATTGAAACTCTTTAATTGCTTGTTTGTTTAACTGGTTTGCTGTTATAACTCCCAGTTGAGATGTTTTGCTAACTTCAACTTTTCTAAATCCAATCGGAAGTTTAATGGCAAAACATGTTAGCCCAAGATCAAAGAGTGAGGTCCCCATGGACGTTGCATCATCCCACAACAGTGGCACCGGCCCAATCGTGCATTATGAATTGCCAACTGCTGATGCTCTAGAGGCTAAAGTAGTGGTAGAAAGAGATTCTGCTTCTGCACTTAGAGATGAAGTTGACATGTTGAGGAAGCAAACAACACAATCACAAGCAGTACTCAAGACAACCATTAAATATTTGGTGGATTTCAAAATGAAGTAAGTTGAGACTGACCAGATTGTTAAGGTCCTGAAGAAAAAAGGAAATTAAATTCCTACTTGGTAAATCATAGGTGAAATGTTCTTTCCATAGTTGAATAACCTTTGTGTTGTCTGTTCATGTAATCAATCAAACCATTTGTTCTAGAGATCATGTAATAATTGCTTTTTTTGTTTTTTGGTTTGTAATTTTATTAGATCACAAGTCTGTATTAATTGATAAGACTCGGAGACATTTCATTTGGATTGCTGTGCCAGACCTACAAATATGCCAATCGGGCTGAATGTGCATTCAGCAATAGTAGTAGTATAGATGGACCATAAGTGACACGCATCGGAAAGGGCCAAGATGCTGGCTAAAAAAAGGAAGCTGTTGTAGCCAAAAAAAGTGTCACACCCTAGCTAGTCATGCATTAGAGTGTTGCATCATGTTTACTCTTTCATCAGAAACTTGAAATGGGGATGACAGAACCCCCAGTCCCCTCTGAAACCAACTAGGGTTACTAAAATAATTTTTCAATGAACCTGAAATGCCCTTCTAAAATGCCCATCATTTTTGTCTTGGTTCAGAACCTCTGCCAAAAATGGTGCACATTTTCCTAGGCCATCCTAGGGTTTTTGAATTAAATCATAAATATTTGAATTTGGGCATTTAAAATAATATAAAATATTTAAATGCTCAAATATCTCCAAACTAAAATGTTTCATGTTGGAAATAATCCAACTATGGGCCAGGAATAGTTTGGTGATTTTTGAACTTGCCTAGGTATTTTATTTAATTCAACAAAGTTGCAGATATATTAAATAAAAACAGAAACAGAAAATAAGGGGAAAACTTACCTGGCGCCACCGCCGGCCCACCAGCCAGCCCACCTGGCCGGCCCAGCCC